>NW_022437026.1:473000-486103 GCF_009761245.1 Sapajus apella | reverse complement strand
AAAAAAAAAAAAAAAAAAAAAAAAAAAAAAGGTACCTCTTGAAAATCAAAAGCACTACATAAGTGTTAATTGCCATATTATTATTACCTAATATTACTAATAATAACTTAGGTCTCTATTAATCTATACTTGTGCAACCTATGGTGGATTGTACATTTATCTTTTAAACACTTTATCTTGTTCATCTCAGTCCCCTTCGAGTAAAACATTAAAAATAATTCTGAATCAAAATTCTGACGTTATCCCTTTGTGGCTATGCTACTGAGATATTTTCAACTATATACCTGATTTTTTTTTTTTTTTTTTTGAGACGGGTCTCGCTCTGTCGCCCAGGCTGGCTAGAGTGCAGTGGTGCAATCTCAGCTTACTGCAACGTCTGTCTCCTTGGTAAAGCAATTCTCCTGTCTCAGCCTCCCAAGTAGCTGGGATTACAGGCATATGCCACCACGCCCAGCTAATGTTTGTATTTTTAGTAGATATGGGGTTTCACCATGTTGGCCAGGATGGTCTCAATGTTCTGACCTGGTGATTTGCCCGCCTCAGCCTCCCAAAGTGCTGGGATTACAGGCATGAGCCACCACGCCTGGCCTATACTTGATTTTTTTCAGAAAAGCACCCTTTTTATATTATTTCCATCTACTTCATTGACAAAGGTAAAAAGAACAGAGTTTTAACAATACCACTAAATAATTATCTAAAGGTTGGTACTAATTATTCAATACGCAGTCTTTAAATGTGGTTTTTCAAGTAGCTACTTCCCTCCCTAAGGGACTATCAGCTTCAAGTTAAGAATACTGTATCCACTGACCTGCTCGAATCAGGAAGCTGGGAAACGCCACATAGATGTGTTCAGTCTTTTTGCCTCCACTTCACATCATCAGCTATCAGTAACAGTCGTATCTTCTAAATCTCTCTTTATCTTGTCTCTTTTCTCTCTTCCATTATCTGAATTCACCCGTCTTCTTTTCCTGCATGAATTTCTGCAAGAGTCTTCTAACTGGTCTTCACTCCTCAACATCACCTTCTAATTTTCCATTTTATTGCCAGCGTAATTTTTCCAATGAGTATGTCTTATCATGAAATACCCACCCCCATTTAAAATCTTTACAAAATAAAATGTCTTAATGATGATTTCTTACATTACAAAATGTACATTTTATTACAAAATATAATTCTGTAATCATTACAAAATAAAATTTCATTACAAAATAAAATTACATCATTACAAAATAAAATTTCTTAATTATGGTGAATCTCCCTTAACACTCACCTTATCCACCAATCATACTAAATATTCATTTTTTCCTACAAAACCAAAGAAACAAGTTCTAAATCCTCTCTCCCAACAAGCATTTGCATACTCTGTTTCTTATGTTTGTAATGCCCTTTCCCTCCTAACTTACTTAATAATTCCTCCTAGTTCTTTAGAATGCAGGTCACCTTTGAGAAATAAATGGTCCCTGAACTTTACTCTGAAAGTACATTTATCTTTTAAACACTTTATCTTGTTCGGTATCCTCTCCTGTGCAAACTGTCCTTCTTTCTACTCAGCGCCAGAGTGTTTCTCATTTGTAGTTTCCTTGTTTGTTTCTTCTAATAGGCTATATTCTCCTTAAAAACGGAGACCTCAATTTCTCGCTATTTATAGACCCTTGCTAAGTGCCAGGACATGTTTGTCAAATAAGGGAAGATCAGAAAAAGTGATGTCTTCCATTGAAGCCTGAAAATACTTTCAGACTTATCATTTTGTTTGAACTCTATAAAACCTTAGTGAACAAGTAATTTTTACTGAGATTCAGTGACTGTGTCTTGTCCATAGTCACACAGAAAGTAAGCTGCAAAGTCAATATTTGCCAAATTAAATGCTTTATTAAATACATATTGGTGCCCAAATACATAAAAATTGCTAGTAGAATCAACTTTAAAAATATAACTATGTGCTCAAGTCTCTAAGAGATGATTAAGAAATGCATCAAGATTAGGAAGCCCGAATCTCATCAAGGATTCATTGATGTCGTAATGATGCCACGGTCTGAATAGAGTCAAGAAAAAAAAAAAAAAAAAAACAGAGTGAAATTTGTGATGTATTCAACATTACTACGGGGAAACATGCTTTTATCATATTATGTGCACACTTTGTGTAGCATAAGGTTGCTATTACTACATAATGCAAGATACCCTGTACCTCTCCAGGTCTCCCCAAGGAGACTGTGTCAAATATATATATTTCAAAAACTCTAAACATATTCCCAGAGCAATGCACTTGGGATTTACTGTTTCTAGAACACTCTAGATTTCTCCTCAGCTACCTGCCACCATTACTTCCCTCAAGTCTCTGCTCACATGTAATCTTATCAGTGAAGCCTTTCCTAAGCACCCAACCCCACTCCATCTTGGCGCATATAATCATCCTTGCCATTATTTTCCCTTTAGAGCTTATCAGCCCCAAACATACTATACAATTACTTCTTCATTTATACTCTTTCTTCCGTAACTTTTTAAAGACGGGGTCTTGCTTGGATCACAGCAATATTTCCGAACCCTAAAACAGTATCTGGTACATCATAGCCACTTAATAAATATTTACGAAATGGATGAGTGAATGAGTCAATGATCCATGGGATATAGTATGAGGTATAGTTGCACGTTTTGGAGGCAAACTATTTGCTTCTTCTTATAGATGCAGTGCACCTTATAGCTACTTGTGTTTCTTAGAACTAAATTTATTACAAAAACCTTGGAACCAAATTTATGGCCAATGGTATAAATTGCAGTCCCAGGGCAGAGAAGATGAGATGAGACACCCCAGTTCAAACAGTGAGGCAGGGAAAATGGGGCAAATTCCTCCTTCCTCTGCCTTTTGCTCTATTCAGCCTCTCAGTGAATTAGATGAGGCCCACACACGTTGGGGAGGGCAATCTACTTTACTGAGTAGATCAAATCCTACTCAATCTACTTTACTGAGTAGGATCAAATGCTAACCTCTCCCAAAACACCCTCACAAACACACTCAGAAATAATGTTTTATCTGGCACCCTGTCTCCAGTCAAGGTGACATATAAAATTAACCATCACAAGTCTACGTCTTGCCAACTTGGCATCCATACACATCTTCTAAACCATACTTTAATCTCCAAATAAAGACAACAACAACATCATAATTCCACCTAACATGATACAATTACCCTACACATAACAAAAATTGGCAGTTACCCTTTTCCCAAAAAGGAGGTTAAAGTCCTTGAGCAGTGTGTACTTTTCTCCTTGATATACCATGACTCAAATACTATGATATAAAATAAACATCAATTCTCTATATATGTGAGTTTCAAATCCACAGACCCACCAAGTGCAAATTGAAAATATTCATTAAAAAATGGATGGTTGCCAACCCAAATGCCCATCGATGATAGACTAGACAGGGAAAATGTGGCACATATACACCATGGAATATTACACAGCCATCAAAAATGACGAGTTCGTGTCCTTTGTAGGGACGTGGATGAACCTGGAAACCATCATTCTCAGCAAACTGACACAAGAGCAGAAAATCAAACACCGCATGTTCTCACTCATAGGCGGGTGTTGAACAATGAGAACATGTGGACACAGGGAGCGGAGCACTACACACTGGGGTCTGGTGTGGGGAAAATAGGGGAGGGACAGTGGGGGGTGGGGAGTTGTGGGGATAGCATGGGGAGAAATGCCAGATATAGGTGAAGGGGAGGGAGGCAGCAAACCACACTGCCACGTGCGTACCTATGCGACAATCTTGCATGTTCTTCACATGTACCCCAAAACCTAAAATGCAATAAAAACAAACAAACAAGCAAACAAAAAACAAAAAAAATGGATGGTTGCATCTTTACTGAACATGTACAGACTTTTTCCTTGTTATGACTCCCTAAAAAATATGAGATACCAACTGTTTACATAGCATTTACATAGTATTAGGTGTTATAAGTAATATAGAGATGATTTAAAGTATATGGGAGGATGTACACTAGTTATATGCAAATACTATACTGCTTTTTATAAGGGACTTGATAATCTGTGAATTTTGGTATCAGCAGGGAGTCCTGGAAGCAATCCTCCATGGATACCGAGGAAAAACTGTACTTAAACACTATGGCTATACAATGAATATATCTTATGTTACGTGATAAGGGAATAAGAGAGGAAAGAAGACAAAGCTGCACACAAACACAAGTGCATTCATGGAAAAATAAGGAGGAAGTACTCATGGCAATTACCATCCTTATTTTTGTAACTGGTCACATGGTTGTAGCTGGTATTTGCAATAGCATCTTTACCTACTTATTCTGTGTTCCCTTTGCTTTTAACAACACCTCAGCTGGTCATGAGTCTTTATCAGGTGGTGTGACCAAAACCTTCATTTCTGAAGGATCTGCTCCTTCGGTACTGCTCCCTAGACTGGCTTGTTATAGTTTCATTGACCTTAATCAAAGAGCATGTCATCTAAGAGATGCCCTAAGGGATCTCCTGTATTCCAGACATGTTCTTCCTTATTTCCATTGTGAAGCAATTGTCCCATTTTGCCCTAGGAGTTATGATCTTCCTCTGCTAAGGACAGAATTCACATGCGACACAGGAGAGGTCTACCCACATAGCTCTTCTTCAAATGTTTTTTGCCACTAATTTTCCAATCATGCTCCTTCCAAATCCCTGAGCATCCAGTGAAACCATTGGCCACAGCCCATAAATCAGTTATAACCGTATTTTTAGCCATTTTCTGTTACAAGCAAAGTAAACAATCAGGTGCACTGCTCAAAGTTCTGCCCATTGAGGGGTTTCCCTTTACCACTGTCCTTCAGGGATGTTACATAGTGGGGCTTTAGTGCTGCAGCTGTCTTATTTCAGATGGTGCCTACATATAGTACAGAATCATCTGTAAACCAGACCTAAGTCTTCTCTTCCTCTGACCACTGATCACAAGGCCCTCCCAGTGAGGCTGTAAGTGCTGGCTGGGAGAGAGAAGGCAGTATAGCCCGAGTGGGCATTTGGGACACTTTTCATGTAACCTACTTGTGCCTTTAGGCCTGCTCAGGCCTGATCATATACATACTACTTCCATTTGATGGTGGAGTATTGCTGGCATGCCCAATTTTATGGTTTTGAGGGGCCAGATAACACCCAGGTCGTGGTGGGTGGCTCAGGTCCAGTTGACTTAGTGGCGTGTAATTAAGCAGTCAGTGTCTACTAGGCCCAGTAGCATACCAAGAGTTGTTTATTGTAAGAATAGTAGTTATCTGTGGTTGATGGGACAGGGCCTTGCTCCAAAATCCTAAAGGCTTTTCCTGTGATTCGCCTAAGGGGGCCTGCCAAAGACTCCCAACCGCATCCTGATCTGCCACTTGATACTTCAAGTTCCATATGGCCCAAGTAGCAGAGCAGTTTGCACAGCAGCCTGGACCTGTTGCAGAGGCTTGTCTCGCTCTGGGCCACACTCAAAACCAGCAACTTTTCAGTCCACCCAAATGAGTAATATGTTCCTTCAAAATCCAAAGAGACCCACTAGGTGCTGTGCCTCTCTTGCTTGTAGAACGGCCAGATGTAACAGCTTATCCTTCACTTTAGAAGGGATATCTCAACATGACCCACGACACTGCATCCTAGAAGTTTCACCAAGGGAGAAGATCCCTGAATTTCCAACAGATTTATTTCCCACCCTCTGACATGTGTATTTCTTACCACTAAGTCTGGAATAGTTGCCGCTTCTTGCTCATGAGGTCCAATCAGCATAAGTCATCATTGTAATGAACTGCTGTGATGTCTTGATGAAGAGAAAGTCAATCAAGATCACTGAGAACTAAATTATAATATAGGTCTGGCAAGATGACCTTCTGACATGGTTTGGCTCTGTGTCCCAACCCAAATCTCATCTCAAATTATAATCCCCACGTGTCAAGGGAGGGACCTGATGGGAGGTGATTAGATCATAGGGGCAGTTTCCCCATGCTATTCTCATTATAGTAAATCAGTTCTGACAAGATCTGATGGTTTTAAAAGTGTTTCACTTTCCCCTGCCCCCTACTGCCATGTGAGATGTGCCTTGCTTCCCCTTTGCCTTCCACCATGATTGTAAGTTTCCTGAGGCCTCCCCAATCATGCAGAACTAATATAATTTGGCTGTGTCTCCTCCCAAATCTCATCTTGTAGTTCCCATAATCCCCACATGTCATGGGAGGGACCCAGTGGGAGGTAATTGAATCATGGAGTTGGTTACCCCCATGCTGCTGTTCTTGTGAGTTCTTATGAGATCTGTTTTATAAGGGGCTTTTCCCTCTTGTTTGGCACTTCTCTTTCCCACCACCATGTGAAGAAGGACATGTTTCTTCCCCTTCTTCCATGATTATAAGTTTCCTGAGGCCTCCTCAGTCATGCTGAACTTTGAGTCAATTAAACCTCTTTCTTTTATAAATTACCCAGTCTCAGGTATGTCTTTATTGGCAGTGTGAAAAAAGACAAATACAAGAACTGAGTCAATTAAACCTCTTTATAAATTACACACTCTCAGGTAGTTCTTTATAGTAGTATGAAAATCGGCTAATACAGAAAATTGATACTGGGAATTTGGGGCACTGCTGTAAAGATACCTAAAAATGTGAAAGCGACTTTGGAACTCAGTAACAGGCAGAGCTTGGAACAGTTTGGAAGGCTCAGAAGAAGATAGGAAGACATGGGAAAGTTTAGAACCTCCTAGTAACTTGTTGAATGGTTTTGACCAAAATGCTGACCAAAAACCTCTTTGCTTTATAAGTTATCCAGTTTCAGGTAGTTCTTTATAGCAGTTGAAAATTGATTAATACACCTACCCTTTAGTTAGGACAGTGAAAGTGCATTCATAGCACTGCCAGGTGAAAAAGCAAAGTGTTTCTGATGAATCTTATGAACAGGTATGGAGAAAAAGGCATTTGATAGATTAATAGATGTATACCAAGTACCAGGGGATGAGTTAATTTGCTTAAGCCATGAAACTCTGATACTGCAGCTCCAACAGCAAGCATCACCTAGGTAAGCTTGTGATGATCCTCTGTTATTCTCCAAGATCTATCTGTCTTCTGGACAGGCCAAATAAGAGAGTTGAATGGGCATGAGGGGTGAATCAGCATCCCTTCATCCTTCAAGTTCTTGATGGTGGTGTGAATCTTGGTAATCCCTCAGGGAATGCAGCATTGTTTTTATTTACTATTTTCCTAGGTAGAGCAGTTCTAATGGCTTCAGCTTGGCCTTTCCCACCATAGTGGCCCTCATTCCACAGGTCAGGGACCAATGTGGGATTCTTCCAGCTACTAATAGCAAATGTCTATTCCAGCTATGCATCTGCAACTAGGAAGAAGACCACCGCATGGGCCTGGGGACCCACTGTGAGGTGACCCTGAGCTAAAACTCCATTGATCACCTGATTTCCATAAGCCCCTTATGAAAATTTTGGGACTCTCAGAATCAGTGTAATTTCTTTTTTTTTTTTTTTTTTTTTTTTTTTCTTGAGACGGAGTTTCACTCATGTTACCCAGGCTGGAGTGCAATGGCGCCATCTCGGCTCACTGCAACCTCCGCCTCCTGGGTTCAGGCAATTCTCCTGCCTCAGCCTCCTGAGTAGCTGGGATTACAGGCACGCACCACCATGCCCAGCTAATTTTTTGTATTTTTAGTAGAGACGGGGTTTCACCATGTTGACCAGGATGGTCTCGATCTCTTGACCTCGTGATCCACCTGCCTCGGCCTCCCAAAGTGCTGGGATTACAGGCTTGAGCCACCGCGCCCAGCCAAATCAGTGTAATTTCAAAGCCAGTGTCCAGTAATCCCCCAAATGTCTGATTATTTCCTTTTCCCCAATGATTTTTACCCTAGTAAAAGGCAGTAGGTTTATTTGTGGAGGGCTTGGGGAAAAAGTAACACTATACATTTTTGATAGGGTACCATGCTCCTCCCTCAAAAGGACCTGGACTCCCTTTGAGGGTCTTTGGGCCTGTAAATTGGCTCCAGTCTGGTAATCAACTGAGGAGCCATGACTCTCCGTTTTTATGATTCAGGTTAGACTTTTGTTCACTTGACCTAGGACTTTTCTGCTTCTATGGGTTTAAAAATGAAACTATTTGTTTCAAGAGCATTATAAGCAATTAGCTTATGCCACAAGTCTACACAAGTCAGACTATTCTGATTACTGCTTTGACGCTGCTGCCCACTAATGTAACTACGCCTGGTCCCTGCCACCCCAAGATCCAATGACTCCTACTGCATTTAGGTTTCCCAGGTCAGTGACTGCAGTTCCCACTGTGAGGTCTGGCCTATAGAGAGTAGAGCAATCACAGAACTGTTCAAGGATGCCAGAACTTCCTTCACAAAGGTATTTCTTCCAGTATTGCTGAAAGGTATGTCTTCTGGACTTCTCAGTGTGAGTGTGTCTTAAACGACTAACTCACTCTAACATTTTAATATCCCTATGCCTTTGGATCTCTTCCTCTATATTAAACCAAGGCATTTTGGTATTTCCAACTTACTCATGGTGAACTACTTTTTGACTCATGTTTTAGCCAAACAATCAGACTAATTGTTAGAGCTCATTCTAACTCCCTGAGTTGAGCTGCAACATTAAATGCAGAATCTCTGCTTAGTAAGCCCATGTCAATAAATTCAGCTTGATCCAATTTTATGTTCCTTCTACTATCATCCTGTACTCTTAGTATCCATTCCCACACATATTCCCTGGATTTCTGTGTGTATAAATTAGAAAACCGAAGTAGCTCATTTGGAGTGTAGTGCACTTCATGGGTCACACTTTCTACCTCACCTTTAGGGGCCTGCTGGGAATTGAGTCTAGTTATAGGTCTAGAAGCAAAGAGGTACGGTGGGGTGGGTCCTGAGAATCAGCATTGTTTCACTTGGCCACTGTCTCAGGAAAGGCTGTCACTGTTTTCTCAGGCAATTCAGGGTTAATACCACTGGGGGTGAGGATGTCACTGCATTGAGCATGGGGAGGCTGCTGCTTCTGGAGTTGAGGCGACCTCTTCTACTTGTAAAGAATGCTGTAAGAATTGAGGGACTTAATGTCCCCAGCTTCATCAGGGTCTTCCCACACAGCTAGATCCCAATGTATAGGATCCCATGCTTTTCCATGTAATGCCCTCACGTCAATACAACATACCATGCAAACCTGGGAGTTCAACTTGCAGTGTACTTCAGCCAGTCGCAGGATGAGGTTTTGCCTTCAATTTTCAGCAATTTCAGCTCTACAGCTACAGGAGATGAGTCTCTTTCAGGTCAAACATAAAAGCTTTTGAGCCAGTTATGTAGTGCTTAAGCTGGGATTTCATACCCCTGAGCTCATCCTTTTCTTTCACTACTCTGTCTAGTGATATAGGAACAACCAACTAACATCATTATTTTCCTTAGTTTTCCAAAAATGTTTCAAAGTGTCATATACAGAGTCACTTAGCTCCTTGCTTCCTTGTAAGTGGTGGACTAGGAGTACCCAGTGGAGAGATTTTTTGTATCTCCATGAACAGTTCATGCCATAAACTATTAATGCTTTATTTACTACTGGAAGTAGTCATTAGCATATTTAAATCTAATCAGATTAGGAGTCAATTCCAGGAACTCTAAAACAATTCTGAAAACTCATTCTTAAAATTCTGTTCCTCTAGAAGCACTCTCAATACCAAAATCTCTACTAGTCAGGGTTCTCCAGAGAATCAGAACCTATAGGACAAGAGCCATCCACAAAAGGACAATAGAATATTTGAGTTGAGGGAGAGCTGGGATAATCTGAAATGCCTTCCCCTTTACCTGTAGTTGAAAACCACATTTTTCCTTTCAAAGATGTTGAAACCATGATCTTGCATGAGCGGCCTGAGGTTAAAGATGATAAGGGAGTTTAGACCTGAACCTAGATCTTGGAATTCCTGAGTTGTTCTCCATCTAGCTTCCTTTTTGTGAATTTGTTTTATAATACATTTGTGTAACCAGCATACACAACTTTCTCATTTTCTTAATGGTAACAAAAGTGACTAGCAAGGATTGTTGTGGAGGCTAAAACAATGCTGAGAACATAGGTACTTAATGCGCTGTTAATTTATGCAAGAAACTTTAAAGATAACTTCCTACCATGCTTCTCAACTTTTCTTCACAAAATTTTTATAGTCTTCTACTTTGCCACACCCAATCTCTCAGATTTCTGCAGCAGTCAAGACAGGTTTTGGTTAGATCTACTTTGGTTAGATCTAGAGTTCACAAGGCAAGTTTAAAAATGGGGAAGGTGCTTTAACTGGTTGGTTCAAACTAGGTCTTTTGGCAACCCCAATCAGCATATGGCCCCAGGATCCCTTGTTTCCCCCCAAACTCAGCAGTTATCAATATCACCATAAAACAGGATCTAGTTGACATTTATCACTTCACTAAACAACAGCAGAATTATTTTTAAGAGTCCATGGATCATTCACTAAAACAGACCATATCCTGGACCATAAACCAAACAAAACTCAACAAATTAAAATGATCGAAATGATACAGTGTGTGTTCCCTGACTACTATGAAGTAAAACTAGAAATTAATACCAGAATAACAGAAAAAGCAACAAGCATTTGGAAATGAAACACCGTATTTCTTAGTGGGTCAGTGAAGAAGTTTCAAGAGTATTTTTAAAATACATTAAACTGTAGGAAAATATGGATACAACATTTGAAATCTGTGGGGCACATCTAATGCCATGCTGAGAGGGAATTTTATAGCATAAGTGCTTGTATTAGAATAGGAAAAAAGTCAAAAATAAATAATCTGAGCACCAATCTTAAGAAACCAGAAAAAGAACAAAATAAACCTAAAGCAGAAAAAAGAAATAATAAAGAGCAGATGTCAATAAAATGTAAAACAGGAAACGAGAGAAAAATTAATAAAACAAAAAGCAATTTGAAAACTTTGATGAAACAGAAAACCTCTCGTGAGATTGACAAAGAAAGAAAATGATACAAATTACTGATATCAGTAGTGAAGCAAATTTTACTGCCATACTCAAAAGACATAAAAGGAAAATGTAAAAAAATCATTATGAATAACTCTTCATATACAAATGTGGTAATAATTTAGAAGTAGTGAACTAATTCCTTAAAAAGCACAAACTACCAAAACGCATCCAATATAAAACAGATAATTCGAATAGAGCTATAATTGTTATATTTGTAGTTAAAAAACCCTCTTTGCTCAGATGGTTTCACTGAAGAATGCTACCAAACATTTAAAGAAAATGTAACATCGATTATACATAATCTCTTCTAAAAAATAGGAGAGAGAGGAATATTTTCCATCTCATTTTGTAAAACTAATGTTAACTGTGATGCCAAGACAGTACAGACAAGGACAGTACAGAAAAAAGAAAAACTACACACCAATATCCCTCATGCACAGAGGAGTACAAAACTTGAGTAGAATATTAGCACATTCAATCCAATAATATATTTTAAATTATACAACATGACCAAGTACATTTATTCAGGGAATCCTAGCCTGGTTCAATATTTAAAATCAATATAACCCGCCATATTAACAGGTAAAAGAGAAAAAAATCAAACATTTGCATTAACTGAAGCAGAAAAACCATTTGCCAAAATCCAATACTCATCCATGATAAAAACTCCCAGCAAACAAGAGAGAATTTTCTTCAACCTGATAAACAATTTCTGCAAAAACACCTACAGCTACCGTGATATGTAACGGTGAAAGACTGAATGCTTTCTCCCTAATATTGGAAACGAGACAAGAATATCCACTCTACTATTCTTAGTTAACATAGCAATGAAAGTCCTCACCAGTCAGCACAATAACAGAAAATAAATGGCATACAGATTAGAAAAAAGAAATAAAACTGTCCCTACTTGTAGATAACATAATCTACCCAAAAATTTCCTAAAACTTGTAAGTTCAGTGAATTTGTAGCATAAAAGGTCAACATATACAAATCAATTCTATTTCTATACAATAGCTATGAACAGTGAAACCTTCTATTAAAAACAGTACCATTCGCAATCACTAAAAATGAAATACTTGGGTATAAGTCTAAATATGTACAGAACTTACATGTTGAAAACTAAAATGTAGATGAAAGAAATCAAAGATTTGAATAAATAGATGTATGTGTTCATGGATTGAAAGACTCAACATCAATTCTATCCAGACTAATCAAGGTCTTAACACATTCCGTATAAAACCCGAGCAAGATTTTTTTAGAAACAGATAAGCTTATTCTAGAATGTACATGGGAAGGCAAAAGAACAAGAATAGTTAAAACAACTGTGAAAAAGATTAAAGTGGGAAGAATCACTCTACCTGATATTAAGATTTACAGTAATTATGGCAATGTGTTATTGGCAGAGAGATAACAAACTAGACCAATGAAACAGAATAGAGGCCCTAGAAAAAGACCCACACAAGCAGAACCAACTAGATTTTGGCAAGAGTATAGAAAAGCTATTCAACTAACACAGCCTTTTCAACAAATGGTGTTGGAACAACTAGACGGACACAGGTGAAAAATTCAATCTCAACTTGAACTTCATATCTTATACATAAAGATGGAGGAAAAGATAGAAGAAAATCCTTAAGACTGAGGCTAGGTAAAGAGTTCTTAGACATAACACCAAAAGCACAATCAATAAAGGAAAAAAAAACCCAATAAACTGGAGTTCATCAAAATTAGAAACTTTTGTTCTATACAAGACACTGTTAAGAGGGTAAAGACAAGCTACAAACGGAGAGAAAAATGTTTACAAAGCCCATCTTTGACAAAGGACTCATATCTAGATTACATAAAGAACTCCCAAAATTCAAACAGTAACACAAACCAATCAGCCCGATCAGAAAACTGGTAAAATACATGAAAAGATATTTTACCAAAGAAGATATAGAGGCCGGGTGTGGTGGCTCAAGCCTGTAATCCCAGCACTTTGGGAGGCCGAGGCGGGTGGATCACGAGGTCAAGAGATCGAGACCATCCTGGGCAACATGGTGAAACCCCGTCTCTACTAAAAATACAAAAAATTAGCTGGGATTACAGGCACGCGCCACCATGCCCAGCTAATTTTTTGTAT
>NW_022437026.1:336433-472900 GCF_009761245.1 Sapajus apella | reverse complement strand
AAAAAAAAAAAAAAAAAAAAGATATAGAGATGACAAATAAGCACATGAAAACAGTCGACATCATTAGCTATTAGGGAGATGCAAATTAAAGCCACAATAAATACCACCTCACGTACAAAAGTTAAACAAAGGAAGGTGACAATACCAAATGCTGATGAAGATGTGAGGAAACCAGGTCTCATACGTTGCTGCCATCAACGTGCGGTGGCATAACCTCTGCAGTAGTTTGCTAGGGCTGCTGTAACAGATTAGCAGAATTTCTGTTGGCTCACACAACAGAAATTCATTTTCTCAGTTCTGGAGGTTGGAACTCTAAGATCAAGGTGCTGGCAGGTTTGGTTCACAATGAGGCCCGTCTCTGTGGCTTGCAGATGGCCTTCCTCTTGCAGCTGCTTCACAGGGTCATCCCCCTGTGCATGCATGCTCCTGGTGTTGCTTCTCCTCACAAGGATATCAGTGATAGTGGATTAGACCTCACCCTAAAGTGAACACTTATTTTAAAATAATCTATCACTCCTTGAAACAACATATCTCCCAATATGGTTACATTTTGAGGTACTAGAGATTAGGACTTTAACATTTGAGTTTTAGGGGGACACAATTTGGCCCTTAACAGCCATTCTAGGAAACAGCTTAGGAATTTTTAAAAATAACCACACACACACACATACGTGCGCGTGTGCACACACACACACACACACAACTTCTTCCCACAATTTTTATTACTTGGGAAATCCTGTTTTCAACTGATAAGAGGGAGTTTTCACCAGTGGTGCCAAGTCCATGTGGCAGGGACAGGCGTTTCCTGGAACCCCTTATGTGCAAGCCTTCGTGAATTTAACAATGACCTCAGTACATGAAAGAACAATACTATGGCAGTAACAAAAGTGTTGATTTCTAGTCTCTTTTATCACATGCCTCTGTTCTATACCCCTTTTACTAGAATACTGTCCAAACTAGCGGCATAGGGAGGGATCTGCAAACTAAGCTCCCTGTGTTATTTGACCAGCGTGGATCTTTCATTAGAGCTTACCATCCCCATTCTGAAAGCCTGGGTGATTCTAGAGCTAGCTCATCAGTTAAAATGAAATGCTTTCACAAAGCATTTTGGGAAAATCACAAAGCTGATGAATTCTTATTACTGCTACTGTACAAGATCACATTTCCAGAGATTTGTATCAGCACCTGTATCCTTTCTAGACTTTTTCTTATGAAACAAGATATTTATGCCATAATATACAAAATCATTCTTATGAGATTGTTTTCTACTTTTTAACTGAAACTAGCTTCAATCTAATTTAGTGCTAAAATTTTTCTTTAAAATCTCAAACATGTCTTTATAAATACATTTATCCACTCCACTAAGAGCAAAAAGCTTTCAAAGATTCCATCCTTGCAATAAATACAAAAGCCCTTGTGGTATCATTACAGCTGATTTACTTGTGATCTGAAAGCACCCAGAACACTCTTGACACACAGCAGTCACTCAAATAGTGTTGCATAGTGCTATTTTCTAATAGATGCGGTGCCATCAAATATCAACAACCACACAGATAAGTTGTAATTGCAGTATGACAGACAGCCTTCTAGTTAATTTCTGGCTGTGGTCTCACCCCAGTAGCCTGTATTTCTTGATAAAGCAATCCAAGGTCGCTGGTTTGTTGCTGTAAAATAACATACTATTGGCCCATCCTCACATCACATTCAATTTGTGTTATTTCTGTACCTACAACGAGTGTGTTTTAGGATTTTACTGACACCCACTACCAAGTATCTTTTCCTCAACTCTGAATTCATCATTTCATTTTTTTTCCCTCCAGAAATAGAACAGCTATAATCCTCAAACAGATGATAGTATTTAGAAGGATATTGGGATTATATGAGGCAAAATGTTTGCAATTAAGAAACCCTCAATATCCAATCATGGAAGACTAGTATAGTTATGGATAGCTATGCAATGGAATGTTATATAGTCAGTACAAATGACGAGGACTCCGCGTATGTTGATAATAGGAAAAATATTAGGTGAAAAAAAATCAGTGCCAAAAAGTATATGGTACATCTTAAAAATATTTTAAAGAGTATGTTTGAAATATTCTGTACTAGAATAGCTTTAAAGTGAGCAGAACAGAGAAGGGGGAGTTAAAAAAGAGAAGACTGGCTAAACAGTACAGTTGAATTATCCATAACATTTTAAACATGGATATGTTGGATGATTGTTTTTAGGTTGTTAACATAAGCACAATTTAAGCTCATTTCTACTTCTCAAATTTCCATTGGTTTGCCAATCACACATACACATACACACACACACAGACTCACTTACATTAAATATGTGACATGGATATATTTTTAAGATATGCTAACTGGTTGCCTGGAGGAAACTGGAACCAAGATGGGAGACTCTTATTTTAAAAGAATACTTTTTTATATAGTTGAATTTTTTTTTGCCTTGGCCTATTACCAATTTTTACCAACCCTTTTAACTTGCGAGATAATACAAGGTTCTTGAACAGTTCATTCACCTGACTGCCAATTATTAGAAGGCTAGCAATGCTCCCTGCACCTGTAGGTTCTTCCCTGCAGTTACTCAAATGTTTAATGATCCCTCACCTATGACTCTATTTAAATTAGGAGACCCTCCCCACTATTTAAAATCAACATATCCCCTATAATTACTCCAGTCCCTATCCTCCCACCATGTTTTATGTTTCTTAATAGCACTTATTGCCATCTGATATAACGCCACATCTGTTAATTTTCTGTATGTGCCTGGTCATTGAAACAAGGGTATTTTGTTGGTTTGTTCCCTCCTGGCCACTAGAATAATGTTTAGCACAAACCTATGCTCAATATGCACTTAAGGACAAAATAATGTGGATGCAGCAGATCTGAAAACTAACTGTATAGCATTGACAGATGCTACAGTGTTTCTCAACTTAGGGACACCATGGCTGGGATGGGGGAGAAATGTGTAGTTCTAAAGAGCTCCCCTATCTCTTCTCTGAAAGACACATATATGGATACCTACAACACAGCAGTTAGTGTTAAAAACCTCAGGTTGGAAGTTTAAGGATATCAGAACTATTAACTCCTTCATTACCCTAAAGGTCATCAAGTCACCTTGCTGAATGAAGATTACTCAAAAAAAGACAGTACCAAATAATTCGTGCCTACTGTTGAGTTCAGACATGAACTTGGCAATTTCCAGCTGTACCTTTCAAAAGGAATCCAATTTTTTATGACCTCAAGCTTATATGCCTGAAATAATACTAATATACCTTTACAGTTGGCTTTGAATTTACTCTTAATCAGGTCAAGCAAATGAAGTGGGGGAGAAAGACAAACACATGCTAAGGTCGGCGAAAACATACTCCTGTTAAACATTTTGTCCTTTGAAGGGTAAAAATTTTATTTTTGAGGAATTTCTTACTGCACATTTTCAAAGAGAGTCACATAAGAAAGCAAAAATACTATCCTTCCCTCATCCTAGAAATAAATAAGGAGGACACAAAATTTCTTTTTAAATCATGACACTTGGAGGTTTAGCACCAGCATCCAAAATGAACAAAAACGAAAAAAAAAGCATTTACTATATATTTCAGATTTCTTTGGTTGGGGTTCTCCCCATGTGGTATTAATATTTCTTGTTTCAATTTATATTACCAAAACAGTAAAAACCAGGGAAAAAAAATATAAACCTAGTGGTTGCTGAAACTGGGGAGGTTGCTCTCTTGTCTTCTGTGCAGGAATTCCCAGGTTCTCAGCTTGCTGGAAAAATCTGTTGACATTTTCTTTTTGCAGTTGTTTTTTAACGAATAACAGTAAACATTGCAATGTCCAAATCTTGGTTAGTCTTCCACTTTATTGCTTAGATGTTTCTTTGGTGTTGGTAAGGTTGTGGCCTGCTTTTTCCGTTATTTCTGAATCGTCATTAATTCCTTAGGTCACCTGGAAAAAATTAAAATCAAACTTAGAAAGAGTGACACAGTAACCAAGAGTTAAAAGAATAAAAAGGCAAAAATTGTCTGCTTTTCAAATAATTGGAAAAAGAGTACATCAAACGCTCTAAATAATCACATCTTGTATAGATCTGTAAGCTACCTGCTAATTAAATGGAAACTCTTACTTTTTAATAAAGTATTTTTATAAACCAGAAAAGTCAGTACATAATAGCAAAAATTTATAAAATTGTATAAAAGAAAATTACCATTATTAATGAACAATACTCAAAATCATTTTAGGGGCTGCACCCTATCTCTTAATATGAATATATCACAGTTAGTCAGCTACTTCCCAAATGTCAGACTGTAAATTGTAGAACTATTTTTTCCCAATATTTAAACTATTTCCTTAGAAAAAATACCTGGAAGTAATGTTACTCCACAAAAGGTTATGGCCATTTTTATATGATTAATATGTTACTCTAAATCAGTTGATTTCAAGTCTGAATAGGGAACTTATTTCTGTGACAAACTGTCCATGCTACCCAAGATAAAACAGAATATTGCCCTCATAGGAAATGTCCACCTAATAAAAGGCTGACTAAAATCCTAAATCATTGGATATAAAAGCAGATGGCCTTAAGACACAAGAACTTATAATAATCCCAAAACTTCACTTATGCAATTTTAACAATTTTTGAAAAATAGCATTGATACTGAATTTATAACCTCTCTTAACTAAAAGTTCATAGAAAGAGCAAAACCAAGAAGCATCAAAAGAATTAAAGTCTCAGTTTAAAAGGTTATACGTTAAAAAAAACAACAACAAAAAAACCCAGAATTTATAGTTGAGTTGATTTTTCTAGCTATATTTCTATCTTTATAAATAAAATTTCCAAGATCTTTAAAAGACAGAAAAAAGTAGAAAATGACAAAGAAAATAACAAGCTATCCTTTTTCAAGAGGTTATTCTTTACCTTACCCTACTGTAAACACCTCCTAACCGTTATTTCACTTAATAATCTTTGCAACAACCCTAGTAAGTATAATTAGTATCCTCATTTTTACCAGTAGCAGACAGGGCTGAGACACCACTGGGCGTGGTGGCTCACACTGTAACCCCAGGACTTTGGGAGGCCAAGGCAAGCAGTGATCCAAGTCATCAAAACATCTGCTAGTGGCCAAATCACTTTTTCCACAGGACAGAAGTTCGAGCTCAGTAGGATGGAAGAGGATAAACTGCTCTAGATCAACGAGCAAGTGAGAGGTGCAGTAGAGCCCGTCCTGGATAGAAAAACCTTGGCTCTTATACATTATGCTGCACTGCTTCAAAATTAAGTTGATTATCAAAGAAAAAGGAAAAGAAAAACCCCTTTAGTTTATTCTACTCTTTCTCATAACAAAAAAGGTTCTGAAATGGTTCCTGATTACTAAAACCAGGCCTTTGTTAGGGACTTTTTGCATTTGTTTTCCTAAGTGGTACGAGTGGTTAAAAACTGCCTGTGTAGAAAAAAGAAGTTGAGTTATCATCACCTCTTTCTGAGTGTTTATACCCTCACCAAAGCTTATCAAAATGAGGTCAATCCCAGAAATATTTAACCACCAAATCACTCTTTCCACAGAATCCCAACCGAGACAACGGGTTGCCACAGATGAATTGCAGAACTAGTTTAGACTAATTTGTACTCTTGTTAAGAAACCAGTGATACTAAAAAGAAAATACCAACTCAAGACTGGGCCGCCCCAGCTCTTACCCTGCCGATGGTGAAGGTGCCTGGGGAGCCTGGTGTTACTCAGCACTGCTCTGCTCGGTGGCTGGAGCAGGGTTCTCAGTTGGTGCCTCACCTGCCTTGGCCTAAAATGCAAAACAAAGCCATAAATCAGAAATAAGTCAGGTGACAGTGGAAGGTTCAAGACTAAAAGTTCTTAAAAGTCTGAATTTTCCTGCCTGTGAAGAAAAATCACCATGCAAAAATTTAACTACTCTTATGTACGAGTCACAAATTAGTTCCACATTCAGTCCCTGGCGTCTCTGCCAAAACAAAACGAAACCAAAACCCCACACAAAACAAAACAAATTACTACCACAGAAGAACAGCTTACAAACAGCAAGTAAATACCGCTACTCTCCATAAAGTCTGTGTTAAGTGTTTTCAGCTCATGCTTAGAGGCAGCTTCCTCTCTATAAATGCCTGTTATTTGAATAGCCCTAACGCTCTAAATTCCCATTAGTATGGATCATTCTTTCACAGAAATTTAACTGGAATCAAATATTTGGTTTGTGTTATGTGCAAGGCATACCCTATATATATGGACACTTAGCAAAATGTTTTCATATTTGTTATCACGTGATAAAACCACTCTTAGAATGCTAAAGTTTGACATGATTAAAAATGATCTGGCAACATCTGCCCTGACGGGCTGGATTTACCTCTTTGCCATCTTGTGAAGGAGCGTTGGGAGGACGTGGGCGACGCCGGTAATTGTAGGGACGCCGGTATCCACGGCGAACAGACGGCTGGTTTGGACCACCGGAGGCTTGCTGATTCTCTTTATCTTCGGCCTCTCCAACTGCTGGGGCAGGTCGTGGGCGAGGAGGTCCCCTGCTGTAGGGAACATAGAACAAGTGCCAACAGGCCAGGGCTTCTCCAGAAAGTAAGATTTTATTTAATTTAAAAAATTAAAAAGTCAAGTGATCAGGGCTGGGCCTGGTGGCTCACACCTGTAATCCCAGGACTTTGAGAGGCCAAGGCAGGCAGATCACTTGTGGTCAGGAGTTCGAGACCAGCCTGGCCAACATGGTAAAGCCCCATCTCTATTAAAAATACAAAAAGTAGCCAGGCATGGTGGCACATGCCTGTAATCCAGCTATGTGGGAGGCTGAGGCATGAGAATCGCTCGCATCCAGGAGGCATCAACTGATCAGTACTTATTGCTAAATTATACACAGGCCAATGCAGCAAATGGAACAGAGGTTTCATGAAAAAAATCTTATTTTTCCATCATTTTTTCCTTTCATTTGAATACATATTTTTAGGGAGCACATATATACCCAACACATACTCCGTTCCTATCAGGCCCTTTAATAAGCACTAACAGGAAAATTAAAAAAGAAAAGTGGTCTGGTGTCTGCCTTCCGTGAACAAAATTTAGTAGAGGCTAAGGGAATTAAACATGAGAAGAAACATTACTATGTGTCAGAGCTTGTGCTAGTTGGTTTTCAAATTAAGTATTTAATTTCAATGGCAATTCTGTGGAAGAGATTTATAATGAGAAAACCAAGAGGTTTAGATGATAAAGTATATGGTTGAGCTGTATGAAAGTGCTGCTTTTATAGGTCAAAGAAGGTCACATATGACTTTTCAAGATCACTTAGCCAGGGACCGACAAAGCTGAGCTTCACACATGCTACTGCATCCTTTCCATTCCTGTGAGGCATTTCTATGCAGTCTCTTTTATTTTGAAAGGCCTTAGTACCGAGTCATTAGTGATTATGCCTAAAACTGGAGGGAACCTTGTGAAGAAAAAGGATATAGACTTGGTAGAATCCTTTCCCAATATAATATGCTTTTTCTCCCTTCGATAAACCCCTATTGACAAATTTCAAGGTAGCATAAACACCATTCAGGAAGGAAGTTGTAGTTTCTCCATTTACCACAAAGGTTAAGATAAAAGAACGGGCAGGCTTATAGTATAAAAAGCTTCAAAAGGCTCTTAGGGAGGGAGTCTAGCCTCATTCAGTCTTCAAAAGGAGTAAAGCACAGATACAATAACCTAGCATTCACTAATATTAACCTCAATGGTGGTATAATATCTCCTGATATTAAGGCCTTACTTTATCAAGCACCACACTAATTATCTTAGCTGTATTAGTACCTTTAATCCTCAACTATAGAGCATCTCTCTTATTTTTGAGACAGGGCCTCACTCTATTACGCAGGCTGGAATGCAGTCCAAATCTAATGAATTGTAGAGTAGGAAGTTAAATTCAGGCAATGTGATCATACCCTGGACTCTAATGGACTGCCTCAGTGATTAAAATATTCAGTATCCCAAATCCCCTCTGACACTCAATTCTTCCTTTGCAGCATTACCACAGAACTGCCCCCCAATAATTTATCTGATTTATTTTCATAAAAATTAACTATTAATTTATATCATATTATAGTTCCAGAATACAAAATGATGCTTTGGTGCAGAGATAACTAAGAATTATAGTATTAAGTAGGGGGGAAATGTCATACCACCACTTGAAAACTCTGGCATGCAGTCAAAGCAGACACATCTTCAAATTATATAATAAATCCACAAAACACCGTCCTCCTTCTACCACTGCGCACACAAGTTCTTGAACTGGCCATTTGTAGAAAATGCAACATACCTACGGTACCTTGGGCGGTAAGTTGGATTTCGATGAACCGGTCCCTGAAGTTGTGCTCCCTCTGGGACGCCATCCTTCATCTCTCCAATCTCACCAGCCTGGAGAGGCAATGACAGCCGACAGTGAGTGTCACGGCACAGGGGATAAGATACAGAGCATACAGCCCGTGTTCAGAACTTTTTTTGGAAGTAAAAAATAGTAACACAAACTATTTATGAGTAAATCATTGTGAATGACTGAGAAGGAAGACACAGCTAGTCTGACTAGAAAAGTCATTTGCTTAGTCCCAGAGCACCTAACTTTACTGTAGCCTATCAATTTAAGATTTTGAAATCGGATACGTTTCATTCAGCTCTTTAAATAAAATGCTTTTTTATTTTTCTTTACAACAAACTTACTTTAAGCCAGTAGAATAAAATTAACTTATTGTACAACTTCTGGGGAAAGAAAGAACTAAAAACAACAACCAAAAAAACTCACCAACAATGTCTGCAATTCTTTACCATACCGCCGTATCTCAATGCTCTTTTCTCAAGATATCTCTTCCTCCTCCTAAGAGCCAAATACCATCCTTCATATTTCATTAAGAAAAGAGAAACAATCGGAAGACAATTTCCACATTCTCACTAGCAAACCTACCAACCTTCCTATATTTACATTAGAACTTTCTTCTTTGCCATTACCCTGGATAAGTGGTCCAGCTGATATCTGAAACCAACAGCCTCTCTATTCTCATCAACTAGACATAGCATGTTAACGCTATCCCTTCACTATATATTTTTACCTTTTCTATCATTTCCATCCGAGCATATATAGCCAGTGAAATAACAACCATCCTTTTCCATTTTTTAAAAATCTGAAATACGCACAAACTTACAGAAAGGTTACATGTAATTCTCAGATCCCATTCAAGCTTCACCATTTGTCCCAATCATGCCCGTAAGAGCAAAAACATCACTTAGAATTACGCTCTGAAGTAAGTCATATTTTTTGTTTGAAACGATTATTTATTTTATTTGGAATACAGTCTTGCTCTGTTGCCAGGCTGGAGTGCTGTGGAGTGCCCTTGGCTCACTGCAACCCCCGCCTCCCCAGTTCAAGTGACTCTCCTGCCACCAGGCCTGGCTAACTTTTTATATTTTTAGTAGAGACGGGGTTTCACCATGTTGGCCATGATGGTCTTGATCTCTTTGACTTCGTGATCTGCCCGCCTCAGCCTCCCAAAGTGCTGGGATTACAGGAATGAGCCACTGCGTTCGTTTTCGTGACCTTAATACTTTTCTAAAAGATTACAAACCAGTTACCAGTTATTTTGTAAAATATCCCTCAGCTTGGGTTATCTGGTGTTCACAAATGATTAGATTTTGTTTCTGTATCCCTGGAGTAAGTCACAAAAGTGACACTACATTCTCCTCACTGTATCCTGTCAGGTGGCATATAGTTTCAATTTGTGCCATTACTGACAATGTTCACTTTGGTAAGTGGCTAAGGTGGTATTTGCCACCAGGGTCCTCCACTTTAAGTTCACTCTTTCCTTCTTTGTAATTAATGGGTACTTTGTGAGGAAGTACTTACAAAGTGTGTAAATATACTATTCCTTATCAAATTTTTCAACACAGGTTTATTTATATTTGTATGGAGTCATGGTTTTCTATTTTATTCAATGAGTTATAATCTGTTACCATCATTATTGGCCAATGGGAAATCCTTCAAGCTGGCTCATATCCTTCTGACATGTTTCCAACATTCTTTGAGTACTTCTTCACTTTCAGGCACAACGAGCTGTTCCAGGTTCATATTGTACTTTCTCTGTCTCAGCTCTGAAATCAGCCATTTCTCCAAAGGGAATTCTTTTTGTTGGAGAATGTTATTTAAAAACAAAAACTTGGCGACAAGTATGTTCACTGCTGTTACTAAGGTATCACTGCTTTCGGGACCTTTCAGTAGACAGAACTATGGAACACACAAACACACAATATGTTACATATGTATGTGTGGCTATGTATGTGTATATATGTATGTCTGTGTATGGCAAACACACATGTCTACCTTGATCTGCCCCATCAAATAGCTTTAGAAGTTGTTGGTGAAATAAGGGGTAAGGGAGAGACTGGGGGAACTCAACATTGTAAAAAGAAAATCAAATCAAGCAAAAATCTTGCTCTGATCCCGTATCTTCTTTTAGCTACTGCCCCATTTCTTTACAGACATACATTCTAAAGAAAAAACAAACACCATGACCACCACTACAGAAACCTCAGCGGGGGATATGTCTCCTCTTCCCACCCTTTGCTGTTTCTTAAGTCCATTCTAATTAAACTTTTGTCTTCACCAAACCACTGATCTTCAAGTTACCAAATCTAATAATCAGCTCTCAGCTTAATCTCTTCTACTTATTAGCAAGATTGAACATGTTTCCTTCTTGAAATACAGTCTCCTTGGCTGCTCCTTCTCATTGTCCTCTGCTAGACAATCCTCATCTTCCTAAGCTTTAATCGTTGGTGTGTCCCAGAACGTGATCCTAGGATCCTATTTCCACCTACACTCATTTTATAATCTTATCCTGCCCCTATGGCTTTAAATACCCTATTTTAGATCCCCAAATCATTATTTACAGTCCCATTTCTCCCCTTCAGATTCCCATTCATGCCTTTACTGGGGCCTGAAGGATAATTTCTTGCTTCATTTATGTCTCTTCTCAAATATAACTTAACGAACCCCCCAAAAAGTGGTCAACCATTGTATCTAAAACTATACCTTCCGTCCTCCAGCCACTTTCTACCTCTTCGCTCTGCTTTATTTACTTTTTTCTACCTGCTTAACACCTCCACTTGTAGGTGAATTGAATATGAGAAAAAGACCTCCAAAGAATTTTCACCTTTCCCTCCAAAGTCAATCTTTCTTCACCAAAACCACAGTTATTATTTACTCCTCATACAGTATACTGCCATACCTCATACTCCTCATTCAACCCATCATGAAATGCCAACAACTCTATATGCTTAAAACGTTTTCCAAATCTAACCATTTAATCAGACCTTCCACTGCCAGTTTCTAATACAACCCACGTTCATCTCTCTATTGAAAAGACTATAGCAGCTGTTCTTCCTACTTTTACTCTTGCCTCCTGTGGTCTAGTCCCAATAAAACAGTCCAGTAATCTCTTACATGTGTCTTTTCTGTTGAGATCCCTTTACTGGCTTCTCATCACATTTACAGTAGGTCAAGTCTTTACAGTGGTCTACCAGCATGCCTGATCTCCCCTGAGATCTCACCTTCATCTCACCTCATACCCTCCCCACCTTCAATCATATCATCCCCAACACATGAGCCTCTCTTTAGTTTCCTATATAAGCTCGCCACTTTTTCCTCAGAAACTGTGAGTTTCCGACAGAAACAGCAATTAACATGTACAAAGGATGAGAGTTTGCTAGAATGACAAATGACATGAACAAAATGAATTAAAATTAAGCTCTACTGCTTCTTGTCCATGCAAAATAAAAGTTGCTGATTTTTAAAAACACTAAAATCCCTCATTTGCGACAACAAAAAATATGCAAACCACTGCTCCCCTCAGGCTACAGAGAGAACTAAGAACCAATTCTAAACATCTGTCACTTGGTAGATGCCACAATGTTGCTCCTTTCCCGCCATCATATAATTATTTTCTCAAAGACAAGTACATAGCAGTTCAGTGAATGATTCTACTTACGTTTTAAATCTATAGAACTATTTGAACTATTTTCTTTAAAAATGGAAGTCATTCAGTCACTAATCAATCATGCTATATTATGTCCTTAGTGCATAAGGCAAGTATCACTGGCCTATATATTACTATTTTTTTTTCTATTATGCCCAATACATTTCACAGTGTTGTAATAGTAGAAAATGTTGGCAAAGACTTTTCTATTTGATCTCAATAATTTTTAGCATCCTAGAGATCCATCTATATATTTTTAAGACATCACACTGACAACCTTGAAGTAGCTTAGTTATATGGATGAGAACCTTAGGAATTTTCTTTTGATGCTCTTGACTGGCTTCATCTGACTACTTAGGGAACACCCAAACACAGTAGATATTAGAAAGATTATTTTTTAAAATGCTGCTTAGAGGATCAAGACAACTTTTACTTTTGACATGGACTAGGTAGGAAAGTCAGCCATTCCGTCAACAACTAAATGAAGTTAACTTATGGGAATAAGCAAACATGTTCAGAAGTAGCTTTCAACTAGCTTCTGCACATGGCACTAAGGAATGACTTTGCTCTGAAACTTCAATTCCTAAGGGGAAATACATTTTATTCCAAAAAATATGGAAAAGGATCATGTTTTCAGCAAACGCGATATTTGTTGTATATGCCAAACACTAAGGAGGAGTATTTCAGGATGGCACTATTAAGGCACTAAAAATAAGTGCATATTACAATCTCACTGACTTTTGCTGTCCTTGTTTCCTAGAAGCCCAGAGAGCTGCCCTAAAGCAACCCACTATGTCTCATGTACCCAGTCTCTCCATATATGTAAGTCTACTTGTTATTTTTAGCACCTTTGTCAGGGGCAGCTGTTGGCGAGTGGAAGGAAGAAAACAAGCAAGAGCACAGTCATGCATGATGGGACGGGAGAAGGGTGGCGGAGAACAGACTGAACCTAACGTTCAGTCAAAACATCTAGCTGGGGGACAAAAAGAAACCCCAAGGACACCAAGGAGACAAAACGTGTGGCCAGTGATAAAATGATGACCTATCCCTAGTTTCCCAAGTCCCCTAGGAACTGCAGAGTTGATGTAAGGTTTATTAGTCACAAAACAAACTCACAACAGCTGTACTAATGTTCTGCAGTTAAAAAGGAGAATCAATAATCCACAGCCTCCGTTTTGGTAGGCTGCCTTTAAAAATCAGCACTATCTCATTTAAATCCAAGACTTAATGAATGTTATTTATAAGCTGCAGGCATCTTTTGCTAAATCCTTCACATTTAATCATCACAACCCAATGGTGCAGGCATTTAGTGCCCACATTTAATGGATGAACTTAACCTAAAACTTGGTTTTCTCAAAACCTCACTAATAAGTAGCAGAAACAGGATTCAAATGTAGCCAGACTTCAAAGTCGAAGCTCTTACACATGCCACCCGTCTTGTTACCTTAATTTTTGTATTCTTCTGTCAATTACCAACTTTAGCCACCAGGGTTCCCTAGTATAGGCATGGATCACGTGGTTTTGCTTTTAGAAATGTTACCGGAATGGCTGCTTTAAAAAAGCAGACTGAAGGCCTTGCCTCAGCTTTTGTAGCATCAGGAAGCCATAAGCAAGGTTTCTGGCAGCCGGTGTTGGAGGAGGAGGAAGAGGAGGCAGAGAAGGACGGAAGGGTGAGGATTGCTGAAGAGAAGTCTCAGTTGCAATTTTACCTGTATTCTGTTGGGATGGGGTAAGACCCGTGAGCGACGGTCAAAGGTCTGTCCCACGTGGTAAGGCGGGAACCGCCGCTGCCGGTACTGAGGGCGATACTGGGGGCGGCGCAGCTGATTCCGGGGCCCCGAGAACTGCCTATCAGTGGCAGGGGGGTCAAATCCTTCACTGCCGCCGCTCCCTTCCTCCTCCTCCTCCCCAGCGTACTAGCGAAGCAAAGAAACAGAGATTCAGAGGAAGTTTTAGCAAGGAAAGAACCAAAGAACACCGTTTAGGATGAGTTATCACCAAAAGAAAATCTCCCCAAAGCAATAATCCCTTCCATTATACAGACAAAATGCATTTAACCCAGATTCTCATGTGATTGCCTGGGATAAAGTACATTAAGATTAGAGCAGATCTGTGCAGATAAAATACCAGGAAGCAGAAAAGCAAGAGCAATCAATCTACAATCAATTTAATAGTAATCTAATTAGAACTAGTATCAGTTAACCAACCACCCAAAGAGTATCTGCAAGGTTTATAACGTTTAGCTCCATGAAATGCGTGTCTCCCAACATTTACCATCCACTGAGGCAATGTCAGGGAAAAGCCAAAAAAGAAGACATTTTATGATGTTACCAACATATTTGACCTAAGTGGTATACTTCCTATAACAGTCGGTAAAGTGTGGATGAGATCTCTGAAAACTTCCAGGGGGGTTCAGCGAGGTCAAACTACTGCCATAATATTGCTAAGATGCTATTTGCCTTTCCCAGGCATTCTCTTAGAAGTATATGGTGGGGCTTCCCAAAGGCTACAATGACATGTGGTCTCTCAGCAGACTGAATGCAGAAACAGATGTGAGAATCCAGTTATCTTCTATTAAACTGTACATCAGAGATCTGCAAAACTATAAAGCAATACCACTCTTTTTAAGTTTATTATACTTTCTGATATAAGCACACATTAACAAAAACTCTAGGATTCTCAATAACATGTAAGCATATAAACAGATCCCAAAACCAAAAAGTTTGAGAACCACTGACCTATGGCATGACTCCCTTGTATGCTTAGAAGTAAAGCTTTAATTGTACTTTGATGGTAATAAGCCCTAATACTGGAGGCTTCTAAATATAGGCTGTATTAACAAAGGAAATTATTGATTCATTTTCTATTTTTCCTGTATTTAAATTACATCATATACTACCTAAAGGGTACATGCAAACGTCTTTAATGGAAAGTAACTAGCTTTTAAAAATGAATAAATAAAAAAGGCAAAATAATGACCCATTCCTTTTTTTTACCGGAGTGTATTTAAGCTTTGGACCCTTCCAGAACAAGCCCAAATATGCAACCAAACTCCCCCTCCAAAAAAGCCTCAACTAGTCTTACCTTTAAAAAAAATCAAGCCATTCTACTCTTCATAAAACCTCTATCCTAGATGGGATTCACAATTATGTAAACACTTATTTGCACAGAAAGGCTCACCAAAATATTAAGTGTGAGACAACATAAATTGTTTTTTTTTTTTTTTGAGACGGAGTTTTGCTCTTGTTACCCAGGCAGGAGTGCAATGGCGTGATCTCGGCTCACCGCAACCTCCGCCTCCTGGGTTCAGGCAATTCTCCTGCCTTGACCCCCTGAGTAGCTGGGATTACAGGCACGCGCCACCATGCCCAGCTAATGTTTTTTGTATTTTTAGTAGAGACGGGGTTTCACCATGTTGACCAGGATGGTCTCGATCTCTTGACTTCGTGATCCACCCGCCTCGGCCTCCCAAAGTGCTGGGATTACAGGCGTGAGCCACCGCGCCCGGCAACTGTTTTTCTTTTTAAGCCTATCTTCCTCTTTTGAATTTTACACATCAAATCTTTAAGAGTTTTACAAAGCATAATAATGGCACCAGCCTGCTGAACATACTCTTTGGTGAGATACTTGAACAAGTTGTTGGGCCTCAGTTATTACAACAAAAAAGCTTCATTTGTGTATACCTTAAGAGTTTTCACAACTTTGTTTCTAAATATCTTTTATATGCATGACTTTAGAACTTTCAGTTTTTGGAGGGGATAAGTCTTAAAGAAAAATTTTTCACTGAATGTTTTTCTACCTCTTTTACTTTTGAATTAACCTCGGAGTCAAAATCACAGTTAGAGCTCTGTGACTCTGACGAACTTGAAAGAGAACATGATGTAGGAAATGCTACAGCAGCTCATTCCTAGCTACCCCCCCTCATAGCTTATTAAAAGTCAAATAAGATAAGCAAAAACAAGGAAACTAGAGAGAAGTCTTAAGGAACCTGACAGAATTAATTTGGGCAGTGTGTGCAAGGCTGGCAGATAAAGAGAAAAGGATTCAGGTAAACAGAAAGCTGTAAATCTATCAACATTAAGGTAAGTTATTCTCAATCTGCAGATATTTAATTCTGATGAGTTTTTCCTTGGATGAGATTGGTAGCCACAATCCTGTGCTGACAAGCACTGCATTTGGAGTTTTCTTCAATGTACCAATCCCTGGTTCTAATTCTAGAAATACCAAGAATTGATTCAAATCTAGTAAGTTCTTCATGACCACAAATATACTGGATCCATTTTGGGTGCCTTGAAAATATTCCTATAAACTGAGCCTCCCAAGAAAGCTCTAGTCAGATTTGCTTACAAACTCTTACCCCTGCATTGAGACCAACCTAAAGAACTAAAAATCCATAGCATCACTTATTGCTTCTTTATTTTGAAATAATGGGAAAATGCAATGCTAAATAAAACAGCTTCTTAAGGCAAATTAGTTAATAGTTCTGTGGCCAGCACTTCTATTACCTATTCACAAGTTACTTCCCATTCTTTCACCAAGCAAATGCTGATTTTCTTAGCGGTCAACAGTATCAGCACCAAGGAATGAACAACAAGGTTAAGTCAGTGATGGAAATCGCATTCCCCTTTGCCAGTGAAATGTCATCTGACTAGGTTCTGGGTAGAAAAAAGTGCCAAAGCCTGAGAAACCTTGCTAAAACCTCAGCACTGTCTCCCTTAAGTCTTCTTGTTACAAGATAATTAAATGTCTATTACTTGTAGCCAAATATATCCTTAACTAATACAACTTTGGAATGGCAAGTTTCTAACGAGACCAGTAGCTATGGATAAAATCTGAGCACTAAAATTTCCCCTTGAGAGTACCGTGTATACTGCTCCAGTGATGGGTGCACCAAAATTTCAGAAATCACCACTAAAGAACTTATTCGTTTAACTAATCACCACGTTTCCCAAAAACCTATGGAAATAAATAAAAATTAAAAAAAAAAAATAAGATAGAAATTTCCTCTAAAGAAAAAACAGAAATCATGTCTCCAGGAGAAGACAAGGCGTTTATCTGCTCCAAGTACATACACTTAATTCCTGGCATGAAGAATTTCTCAATCACCGACAAGCAACAGAGACAACGTACATTCCGGGGAGGGCCACGGCGCCTTCCATAGTAGCCACGTCTGTAACGGCGCCGATCAGCAGCGTAACGACTCCCTTCCACAGGAACTCCATCTGGGCCAGTCACATTGGCTGCTTCTGCACCCTGAGAAGAAAATAAAAAAAAAAAATGGCCTTAAAACTAAAAGGAACATAAACTTACTCAAAAACTAGCCTGGGACGGCTAGAGTATAAGACTGGCAGAACATACTAAGAATTCCCACTGTGATCTTAAAAATAGATCTAGGTTTTCAACAAAGTGAGCAAGGCATTTCACGTCTTGATTTAAACATGCACGGCTTGTTTGCTTACACAACTTGAGCTCTGCTTTCTTGTCTAGTCCTGCCAATCTCAAAAGCAACATGTAGCCTCTTTAAAGACCATAAACTAGCAAATATACAACTGTCAAAGTAGAGGTAATGCTAGACCAGAAAGAATATTCCTTAAGGGGAAAGAACTGAGATACTGTTATTTTCCCAGAATGTGTTGAAACCTATGTTATTACTCTAGGAGGTACCAAGAGGAGAATCCCTACTCATGGGCTCACGTGGCTCTCTGTCCAGCACAAAAGTACTGAGTGAAACCTCTCCCATTTTGGCAGCAACAAGAAGAAGGGGTCTTTTCTTTAGACTTTCCTATTATCCCTGAAACAGATTTGGAATTCTTACTCTCATATGGACAAATGGATAAAATAATGCTTCAAAAATGTAAAAAAAAAATTTAGACAAAGATTTCAGAGAGTGTATTTCACACCCTTCATCCCATTTGTAAAACCTTGAGTTCTGAAAACATACAGAAGAAAAATCAACTCCAAATTTTAAACAATTGGATGGGATATCAAAGATCATCACAGACCAGCATGTGCTGGTGAATGATTTGAAAATCTCAGAGAATTACAAGATACCTTGAGGATCACACTAGCAAAGATAATGGCTTAAATTTCTGTATCAAATGAAATAAAGTGTTTTTCTTTTAAAACAGAACGTTTGAGAGCCACTATGAACTGTGGAATGGTATACGTGTATGTGGGAGGAGCACATCAGGGAGTTAACCATTCATTCATTCAGTTAGTTTATAATTGAGCTGTCATGAGTAGCTGCCATGGTAGGTGTGTGCTATACGTAGTTTTACTGTGTTTTTAATCTTAGTCAATATTGTTTTACTAATATCTATAACAGACTATTGACTAAACACAAAACATAAAGGACATTACTAACATGGAATATATAACAATATTAAAAACTTCTGTAGATAGTCTTCAGGATAATCCCTCAACTTCTTGGAGTCAATTCACCTGAACAAAGCTGTTTTACGGTCTATCAGGGTATCTTCAGCTTCCCAAAATCCAAGCCAAGCAGAAAACAAAATGATTATATTCAATTTCAATCTCTTTTTATTGAGATTAAAATATGCTTTACTATGTATTATTTGTATGTAGAAGTGCTTACAAGTCAGCCTGAAAACTTTACTTTGATAAATTAAAAATCTTTTGCCCCAAAGCATTTTTTTCTTTTTTGTTTTGAGACAGAATCTTGCTCTTGCTCAGGCTGGAGTGCAGTGTCTCGGCTCACTGCAAACTCTGCCTCTGAGGTTCAAGCGATTCTCCTGCCTCAGCCTCCTGAGTAGCCGGGATTACAAATGTGTGCCACCACACCCAGATATTTTTGTATTTTTAGCAGAGATGGGTTTCACCATGTTGGCAAAGATGGTCTCAAACTCCTGACCTCAGGTGATCCGCTCACCTTGGCCTCCCAAAGCGCTGGGATTACAGACATGAGCCACCACGCCTGGCCAAAAAGCAGTTTTAATATATTGTTAATATATAAGATAGTTAAAGTTTAATCTCCACTTCAAAACATATACATTTGGCACAAAAATAAAAGTTATTTTTTAATTGAGAAATCAGCTTTTCTTTCCATAATCAGAGTTGATCATTTATTAAATAGGAAATTAAAGTATCTTTATTGCAGAATGTTTATAATGACAATGTCAAAAACATTTCTGCTGGCCAGGTGCGGTGGCTCATGCATATAATCCAAGTACTTTGGGAGGCCGAGGCAGGGGGGTGGTGGGGATCACATAAGGTCAGGAGTTCAAGACCAGCTTGGCCAACATGATGAAACCCTGTCTCTGTTAAAAGCACAAAAATTAGCTGGGCGTGGTGGTGGGTGCCAGTAATCCCAGCTACTTGGGGGACTGAGACAGAGGAATCGCTGGAACCTGGATGGCGGAAGTTGCAGTGAGCCAAGACTGTGCCAGTGCACTCCAGCCTGGGCAACAGAGGGAGACTCCGTCGGAAAAAAAAAAAAAAAAAGCTGCTTAAAATTTACTTCCTGCTATTGTACAAAAATTCCAAAGTCATGTCAATTCATAAGGGGCTGAGACACAATTCAATTTATTGTGCAACAAAACTATGTGCCAGGACTTTGATACCCAACCGCAATTTCTTCTCACCTTCTCTCCTTCAACCACGTCAAACTCTACAGTTTCTCCATCTCCTACGCTGCGCAGATATTTCCGTGGGTTATTCTTCTTGATGGCAGTCTGTCAAGAGAACAGAAAACTTTATTCAAACTGTATTTCAATATTGACGATAGATCTCAGTGCTTTCAAGTACACTAGAGTGAATTTGAAGAAACTGTTGACCAACTATTATTTTTCCATCATTCGCTCACTAACCTAGATCTCCAAAAAACAAAGAAAAACCACTATAAAACTACATTCCACATTACTCTCTTGATTTGTGCTATTCAACTTGCTGATGGATTAAACAGAACATGTTTTTTCTGTAATTGCAGTGTGTGCAGTGACTACACGGTACTGTTACAGACTGACCACCTGATCATATCAGATGTATTAGTTACCTCAAACCATTAGGTTTCTGAGATTCTCTGACTCTCAGAAGATGAAGCGGTAGCTCCATCAGCAAGGGCAAAAAATGCTTCTGTGTGATCTTACATATACACACAAACGCATATTTTAGGTACAGAGTTTCCTGTAGACAACAGAAACTACTAACTTCAATAGGGCTTTTTTTTTTTTTTTTTTTTTTTTTTTTGAGACGGAGTTTCACTCTTGTTACCCAGGCTGGAGTGCAATTGCGCGATCTCGGCTCACCGCAACCTCCGCCTCCTGGGTTCAGGCAATTCTCCTGCCTCAGCCTCCTGAGTAGCTGGGATTACAGGCACACGCCACCATGCCCAGCTGATTTTTTGTATTTTTAGTAGAGACGGGGTTTCACCATGTTGACCAGGATGGTCTCGATCTCTTGACCTCGTGATCCACCTGCCTCGGCCTCCCAAAGTGCTGGGATTACAGGCTTGAGCCACCGCGCCCGGCCAATAGGGCTTTTTAAAATGCAAGCTAGGGTTGAGGGGGAAAGGAGGCAGTGATAAAGAACAAAAAAATTTAAGATGCCAAGGGGATAAATATTTCTGACAGAGTAAACAAAATTACCTCAAAAATCAGAACATATTAGTAATAATCTGGCTTTCCCCTCTCCCCTCCTATTTTGTGGGTGAGTTAACAAAAGACTAACAGTTAAAGTGATTTATCTGAAGTCACAAATCTAACATACCCAGGGATGATGGGAGGACAGGGAATTCATACCCCTGTACTCTACCTATATGATATTTATTCAACATTTCCCCATCACACAATTCATATGTCAACGAATCCTATGTTCCCTGACAATACATTAAAAGGTTAGTTAAGATGCTATTCTTTATTAAACATCTACACGTAAGTATCTACTTATGAATAAGTGCTGCTCTCTCTTTTTCAGTCAATGAAGGCAGAGAATAATTCCTGCAACACATTTCCATTTCTTTGGCTGGTATCTCTAAACAGTTAAAGGGGCTTGAGTTTCTATGGAACTAGGTCAACCTTATTTTATAAAGCGATTAAGTATGTGTAATCCAGCCCATCCCCTAACTCTGAGTAGGAGGGAAAAGAAATAGCCAATAGAGCAGAGACCTCACCCACAGAGGAAAAAAGGCAGTTCAGGACAGGATATACACGCACGCAGCATGAACATTCAGCCATTCCAAAAACAGCCCCTCCCTGCCGGCTCGCTCCCTTTTTCCTGCTAAACTGGCAAGCCTCAACACATTGAAGTGACTCACCACACAACCTCACGGGGGCTGGAATCGGGTCAGATACTCACAGGCTAATAAAGCCAGCCGCTAATACACCAACTTCTGAGGACCTTTACCTAGCCGTCTTCAGAATTCTTACCCCAAAAGGTCTATAAACCTCAAACCCCCAAGTATTCTAAACAACACTGTTATGACCCTAAAAGTCACTGTATCTAAGCAAAATACATCCACTCAAATTATCTAGGTACAACTGAGATGTATCCAGTCAAGTAGAAATATAAACAATAGAAACCACAACTAGAGAGCCTCTTTTGAGATACCACCATCTCCAACTCCCACCCCAATACACACACAAACCTAAACAGAAGAAAACAGAAACATAGACAACCAGACGCACTCTGGCTTTCTGCACTGCAAGTGAACGGCCAGGCATTAGTACCTGCTGCTCCATCTCCCTTATTGTTATATTCTAGCAACACACACTTCAGACAATTCCCTGAAAACTAAATAAACAAAAAGAACGAAGGTTAGTATTCTCTCTCTTAACCTATTTTATAAAGGAAGCCTAGGACATATGAATAACGGAATAAATAACATCCTAGGCTAATAAAGCAAAGAAAGACTGAGGTGCCTGTAGCAGAGAAGCTCCGTATCTTACCCACTTCCTCCAATTCCTGCAAATCTAAGGGAATTTGCATCTTTGGACCTGGATATGTCCTAACATGCCTCATTTAACAAGAGTGAGGGCTAGTGTGGGAACTGAAAGTTTTCTCATCTTACTATCTGCTTCTCTGTGCTATTTACTTTAATAGAGAGCTGCTCTGATAGAGGAGGTTTAACCAAGACCTTCCCTGGCAGAAGCCAGATGGGCTCCAGGCAAACACTAAGGAGAAACCACATTAGAACAGGATGTTCATGGAAACAAACTTTTTTTGGGCTAAGAACTCAAAGGCTTTAAAATTTAGAAAGTGGTCTAACCAAATATTACTTTATACAACTGCAAAAATAAAACTATTTGAAAACAGTTAACATGATGGGGCAGAAGAACTTATTTGCCAATCTTAAAATGTGAAACTCTGCTCTTGTTGCAAAATAAATCACAGAAAGAGTTTAGACTAAAATAACAACCCACAGGACTTCCTGGGAAAGGATGACAGAAAATTACACACCCCGCCTCACATAGCAAATGTAGTGTTTTTAATCCCTCTTACCTGATGTACAAATACATCTTCTTTGGTGTCATTTCTGTTGAAAGACAAAAAGCTTACAATTAAAGGTAGTAGGTATGTGGAAAAACTTAAAAGAACTTATGTGTTATGAATTTAAATCCCAAATCCTCAAAACACAACATACATTTTCCCTTATTTTCTACACTCTATTTGGACACCTAAAATCAATCCTTGCTAAACATTTCTAACTCCACAAGCTATCTACCTTCCTCCTCCACATTGCCACAGTACTTAAATCCAAGCTCATAGACTCAACATACAGAAACATCCCCTTCCTCTGTCTCTTTCTGAATCACATGGTGTGTAATCAGAGCCCTAGATTTTCCTCCCAGCAAAGGCAAAGCAAGACAGTTAAAAGGACAGGGCACAGCTGTGAACTAGGCTCTCCTTACACTGAAACTTAAAACAGTCCCCCACCCCCTCCCCACCAAAGGAGACAAGAAATTGGAGGAATTTTTTTAAGACAGGGTGGGAAAGCAAAGAAAATGCCGATATCACGTAAAAACCTCATAATACTCTCAGCAGCCTGTAGTTATGTTCTCATTCCTGTATGGTTAAAAGTTACCACAGTTTACAGTTTCTACATAGGACTGGACCAGAACTGGGTTAAACATCCAGCTCAACTACTCACTAGTTCAGTGACCTTAGGAAAGCTGCTTAACCAGTTTAAGATTCCATTTCTCCATCTGTGAAATTATGGATATGGTCTCATTTATCCTGAGGCCCTCCCCGTTTCTGATTTTATCTCCTCCTCCTTTTCTTCTTCAACGACCAGATTTTATGAAACAAGTTATTTGTGAGTGTCCTGGAAATGTATTTTAATTAATATTTAACAACCACTAGCTTAGAAATGAGAATATTTAAAGTGCTTAGAAACCTAAAAAATTTATCTAAGCCATTAATGAAGTATTTTATAACTGCTGGTGCCACAACATAAGTATAAATTTAAAACATGCAGATATACGCACACACATACCGATTTATAAATCCATATCCATTTCTGACGTTGAACCATTTGACAGTGCCAAGGACTTTGGTGGCTAAAATAGGATTAAGCAGATAAATTAGTATCTGACCTACAAAGAGATAAAGCTCATATCACTAAGATCTTGATAACATTATACAAAGCTTAAACATACCTAAAGAAACCATTAAAAGCTTAATTCCAAAATATATGAGAAAAAGAAAATGGAGCAAGCCAAGATCTCATAAGGAAATACTTTTCAGAAGACAAAACCTTTCTTCCTCATTCAACTTTTCAGGAAAGTCGTAAGATAAGAAGTGGTTCTAAGTCTATACAAATCTGTAATCATTAAAATTTAGAAACACTGAAGAAAAAATGTTCAAGGTGAACGTTCCAAGTTTTAACCTAGACACATTTTATAAGTTCGAAAGAGGGGTTACAATAAAAGAGTATAGACAGGTGGAAGACCTTAACACATCACTTTCAGACTTGGAAATATGAGGCCAACTTTAATGAGATGATGGCTCCTTGTTAATAGGCAATCTACAAAGACATAAAGCAACCTGTCCAGTTGCCCAATGGGAGCCCATCAGAGGCGGCGAGAATAACAACAGAACTGTTGCTGTCTCAATCCAGTTCTGTACTTACCACCCTGAGACATGATCTAACAGGTCTTTTCAAACCACATGATGCATTTGGGCTTCTTTGTTTATCTTGCTCTCTACAGTTGTGTGAATAAAACTTAAGCATTTTCCATAAAATCCCCCTCTTTACCGTGATCACCGTCTCTACTTCATGAACAGGACCACTTCTCTACCATGCCAGATTTTAGGAGAATTAAGAGAGGGAATCTAAACAAAATAAAACCTCACGTAACTTGTATTTTGTAAGTTTATATTTATCTCAACTATTTTAAATATTATCTTTGGAATCAATTGTGAATGAAAAATTCAGTACTTCTAGGAAATGCCCCTGTCTAAATTCAGGAAGTGCAAAAAGCAATTATTGAGACTCAATGAAATGGGAAACCTGACAATAGATTACCTTAAAAAAAAAAAAAAAAAAAAAGAAAAAAGGCTTAGTAGAGAATGAAATTAACATTAATCCATGCTGTCTCTCCATAAAATGCAAAGTTTATAATTTCCAAGGATAAACAATAAGGTTTCACTTGTAAATTCAAAACTAAAATAGTAATTAAGACTTGCTCTGTTGTAGGGAGGGTTAGTTCTGAATTTTGCTAGACTGGGGAAATATTTTAGCTGTCTTTGTGGGGGGAAAGAAAAAAAAAAAAAAACATGTCTTTATGTCTCCAAAGCTATGCAGCCTACACTGACTAGGCATTCTCCAGCTTTAATTCCAAAGATCTCTCATCTCTCCAAAGGAGAGATCAAACCCAGGCAATCTTTAGTTTCAGGCCATTCTAACTGGAGCAGCAAGGCAAAGGAGGAAAAAACAGTTGATGTGTTAGCAGAAGAGGCCCGTTTTGATACATTATATGCATTTAAGTCAGGGACTATTCCAAATAATATGCTTTTTGTGCCTCTTTTCATTTGCCCCAAAAATTAACTACTTGGGAAAATATAAAGACTGGAACTGTTTTTAACCTCTAACATTGCTGAAGGAATAATCTTGATTAAAAAGGCAATACTAATAATAAAGGAAAAAGACGATACAGGTCTAACCTCAATCCAGGGTGAAGGTTATTTTTACTCTACAATGCAGTTTTAAAAAATTTCGTAATTCCACAAATACTTCCAAGAACTTCATACTATCAAAATTCATTCCCACTTCTTGCTTTAAACCATAAACCCACTTCACATACACTAAAGGGAAGTGTGGGGACAGAGGAAGATCATAGATTTCCCTATTTATTAGAAGGAAAATTCTCTTCCACTCATGAAAACTATTCTTCCTGGCCTATGTGCCTATAAACTGAAGTTAAGGCCTATTTGCAAATATTAGAACATATCCATTTTAGTCAGCACTGCGCCTAGCACATTTTAGGCATCCATGTGTTGGCTTGGCAAAGGAAAGACGGTGACACTAGACACAGACAAAGTGTTTAGGTGTCATGTAGAAAGGGCTGTCTTTCATTTGTAAAGAGATCGCAGTTAAGAGTGGAAAGATAAAAGTCATCAGACTCATCACCAGGGACCTGCAGAGGCAGCTGGTTGAGGAAATTAACCTGAATTTATGTTTCCTTCATCTTCAAAGACAGTATCTGCTTTCCCCATCTCAGAAGAGTACAGGATTAAGTAAAAAACCGCAAAAGCTCCTTTATACAAAAATAAGGCATCATTAAGAATGTTATCTTAACACTGCTTTGGAGAACACAAAGTTGTCTCTTTCAGACATCTGGCAGAAAGTGTTCCAAGAAATATTTGCTAGAAACAACTTCACAATATACTACAGACAAGATTTAAGCAACTTTTAGTCCAGCAAAACAAGGTCTCTTTTGTTTCTTAACCTACACTGGTTACAATTAGTATGTTGTTTGGCAGGAACTTAGTAAAAGCCCTGAAAAAAGAAAAAAGAAAAATAGTTCTCTCGAGGTGGGGAATATTGAAAGGTGTTACACTTTTCTCACATTGTTCCCTCAACTTTCTTCCCAAAGGGGAAGTTCGGCTCAGAGAGATCGGACAAACATGCCCCACCCCAAATAGTGAAATGTCTCCGAAGCATCCTACACCATCTGTTTAAAAGAGTGAAAGATGTGGGCACACACCCTTTAGGGAGCTTATTCACCAACCGCCTGCTTTGCAAGCCTGTTTAAGAACTCACACAGGGCGTTACTTAAGAAGAGAACCCTTAAGTTATGTGACTAAACCAACAACCACCACAGAAGCCCTTTGCATCCACTGCCCCCCAAATCTGAACATTTCATCTTCCTGTTTCCCTTCCTAGGTTACAAGTGCCAAGGTAACAATGTTTTGAACTAACGTCATACCCCCACTTCCGACGAAGTTTTTTCAGCTGCTACACCACGTGCGTTCCCACAGTCCGGGAAGAGGGAAGCATGTAGCCATTGGTGGACACTGAATGGCTGTTTGCAGCAGTGGGCACAGAGGGGGAGGAGGACGTGGGATTAAGACCCATGTTTCCCGGAGACGATTGCAACACCTCTTTGCTGGCTTGTTGCCGACAGGAGGATGGCGTCTTTCCCTAGCCCATGTGGGAAGGGCGTCAGAGACAGACACCTGACCCTTCCTGGCAAGAAGCCTTTCCATCTTTCCCTCCCCGTCTCCTTCTAGCGCCTTCTTCTTCCCCAACAGAAATGCTCGCCTTTCCCAGATCCCAACCAAGGACCCCAAAGTGCCAGGCCCACGTGTCGGTCTCTCCCCTACATCCACATCCATCCCGACCAAAGGTCCCCTCTCCCAGACCGCCTCTTCTTTCCTCTCCAAACGCAGGCATTTTCCACCAAGGGAATCCGCGACAGTGCCCGTCTGGGTGACAGAAGTTAAGACCCAAACTTTCTGGCCCAGGACCAGAAGAGAGGCGCACAGGGCGGAGAGGAGCGCAGGGTGCTGCGCGCTCACCTGGGAGCGCCGGCAAGGGAGGCGGCCAGCGGCAGCCGGCGCTGGGCACCCGGAGACCCCAGGGGACCCCGTGCAGTCCGCCCTCCCGCCAGGGTGGGAGATGCAGCGCTAGCTGCCCACACGTGCTCGGCGACCAGCTGGGCCCGCCCCGTTACCGCGGCCCCTGCCCTCCCCGGCCTGACTCACCGAGAACTTTTTTCTCCGCGTCTTCGCTGCCAGTGGCGGTGGCTAAAGAGGCGGCGGCCGCGGTGCCCGTGGCTGCGGGGGCCGCGTCCCCACCGGGGTTTCCTGCGACGAGGGCGGCCGGCGCCGTGGCCGCGGCCTGGGGCGCACCGCTGCCTGCCGGGCTCTTGGGCGCGGGGTCCCGGGGAGCCGCGGCGGCCGCCTCCGCCGGAGCCTGCGGGAGGGTGGTGGTGGTGGTGGTGGCCTCGCCCGCCTCGCTCATGCCTCCTCCTCCGCTCTCCTCCGGCGCCTCGGTGGCGGTTGGTCGGCGGTTAGCGCGGCTGGTGGTCGCGGCGGCCGGGGCTCGCTCTCGGGGAGGCCGGGGCGGATCTCGTGGCGCAGGCGGCGGCGGCCGAGGTGGGGTCTCGCGGCGGAGGCGGCTCGAGCTTCGGGCTGCGCGCTTGCTTTTGGGCTCCTCGCTCGATCTTACTGCCCCAAAAATGGCCCCGCACAAGTTTTTCTAGGCGGCGCACGGGCCCGGGAGGGAAGGGCGGGCGAGGGGGAAGGGTGGGGAAACTTGGCTCGGCCGTCGGGCCCTCGGCTCTCATTAGCATTTAAAGGCGCCCGGTGCCCTTTCCGCGGCTCCAATCCGCCCGGACGCGAGCGCGCAGGGCCGCGTGGCAGAGCCACGGAAAGCCAGGGTGAGCGGGGCGCCCGGGTTGAGGTCTGGAGCGTTCCGAGGAGCCCGCGCGGCTGACCCTTTGTTGGAGCGGGGTGCAGGGTATCTCCTCCCTCACCGGGTCTTGACACCCGAAGATGACCTTTAGGAGAGGTAAAATAGGGCACCCTAACTGCGCCGCACCTCACCCTCTCAGACACTTGTTTTTAAATCCTTTGCATCTAGTCATTCAACATGTATCAAGCACCAGCAGCTATTCCTAGCACAGCAGTTAAGAATTGGAATAATAAAATCTTAAGGCTATTTGGCAACTTACTCCTGAAAGGCAATACACGGATAATTTCATCTATAACCCTCAGATGAGGAAATTGACCTCACAGATTTAATGTAAATTCAGTTTACACCAACTTAACCGCGACAAATAATGACCTGTCAATATATATTTAATAAGGTACTTGAAAAAAGCTGAATAAATCCACGTGTTACCTTCTGTTCCAATTGCCTCTGCCAGCTGGTGAAAGCTTAAGGAACTGTGAGCCCTCTTAGCCTTGAGGATGAGAGGTACAGAGAAACAGATCACCCAATAAACATTCCCAACTTGGAGTGCTCCCCTGGCCCTTTGAGAATGGGCTGAATGGTGCTAAACACATGGCCAAAGGGTCTGTGATCTGTACCCAAAGACTGTCTGGAATACAGGACTATTTGGCCCCTGGGGTTCCGACAGACTAAGTCTAAATTCTGGCCCTGCTCTTCATTAACCAGGTTAACTTGGGACGGAGATTCAATGTCCGAGAGTCAGTTTCCTCCTTTATGAGGTTCTCAAAGGTGACATGAAAAGTAGATGACATTATCATGTGTAACTCCAGTGTCCAGTCCAACTAAAGCTCCTTTGTTTTGTTGGTTTGTTTTTTAAGTTATTGCCTGTTACCTCAAACAATTGACCAAACTTTTTTCCAGAAATGTATCTGTAATGTAGATGTCTACCCTACATCATTAGGATAAATACCAAGTGTAAATCATCTTTGTATCTCCACTGGTTAGTATAGTACGTAGCACAGAGTTTGGACATAGTAAATGTTTACAAAATTAAAACAGACCAAATTCTTCCAAACTCAATTACTTATCTGCATATTCACTACCAATTATTATGAAACTTTCCTGAATTCTTACTTTCTTGTTTCATCCACAAAAAACACAAATAAAAGAAAATAAATTCTTTGAAATAATAGCAAATTATGGAATTTTGGGCTTTTCTTTGTAATTCATCAATATTTTAAAAATTACAAACTCAAATGTGAGATTCATATTTTAGTTTGACTTCGATATGGAACATACAGTGATGTTATATAAATGTAGATGCTTTTAAAATGCTGGTCTAATTCTAAGCATGATTAAATTATTTCTTAATTTTAAATATGGTCTTAATTAAAATTAAATTATAAACATGATTTCTTCTGGTGAGGACTGACAATTGACTTTCATATCCAGCAAAATGATTATCATTGCTATTTACTTTTCAGAATTAGATTACAAGAAAAAAAATTGGGGAGGCTGAATTCTTCAAACAGATCCAACAGTAAAGCCTTAAAAAAAATTCATCCTTGGAAATAATTCATAACTAACAGGTGTGGTCTCCAACCTCTGGAAGACCCTAAAATAATTACAGATGCACCCCGGGATTTCCTAGAATTTGTGCTGGGCTGGCTGCTAAAACTACTCATCATTGTCATCCAAAAAAAGCAGAGAGCAGCTGGGAGTTCTTGGTACTGTGCTAAATAAATCTGGAGAAAATTAGAACAAACATGATCAATGTTGTTTTAATAATCATAACTGGGAAGCAATGTGGATACAGATACACATAAATTCATTTATTCCTTCATTTACTAATTCATACTCTCACATTTGCTAAGCAAATACTATGTCCAGACAAAATGCTCCATTATGCGTATCCAATGTTGACCAAGTTGGAGCTGGCTATAAGGTTTTCTGATGTGATGTTAATTTTTCTTTCACTATCAACATTTCTATTGTAAGACAATATCATCATTTATTAAGTTTAAATCAACAAAGAATTATAATGTAATTGCTGACAGTAACCATTTTCAGGCAATTATTGGTTTGATCATGAAAACAAATGCCACTCTGTTCCTAGTATGGAGAAAGTTAAAGCTTCCACAACTGTTGGTAGGGCTGAAGGAGGGAAACTTAGAGAAGCTCCATGGAAGATCTCAGACTCCAGTCCCCACAACAATGGTCCTCAGTTCTCCGGAAGCCACTGGAGTCACAAGATCTTTCAGAAGTTCTCAGCAATGGGGCTGGATTCAGGTTTTGTGATGCTTAAAGCTAATCCAATTTAGAGAACCCTTTTTGAGATAAAATAGAGCTATAAATATTAAATTGCTGGGACTGCTCCCCGAGTCTTAGGGTCGGTGCAAGACAGGACCCCTGAAATTTAAACTTCATTAGCTTTACTCCTCCACCTACTATCTCAGTTGGCAACACAGATGCAGTAGGTCCTCAAGAAGTTCATCTGGAAACAGCTTTGATGTCCATGCATCTTTCTGTAACTGACTCTGGAATACAATGGTCTCCTCCTCTTCGTTCTAAACTTTGAGTGACTGGCTCTCATTGACAGATTCTAACTTAGAAATACATGGGTCGGGAGGGAGATTCTGGGAAATGTAGTCTGTGTTTGAAGAAGCTAAGGTTGATGCTAAATTGACAAGAGACTATCCAGCATATCACCCTAAGGAAGAACGTGCAATTAATTGACTAAGAAGATTGAGGAGAATTCAAGTTATTCAAGGGACTGGAGCTTAAAGTAAGGAAACATTGTATGTTAGCATATCTGAAACAAGGAAACAGTGAAGTATTAATGTAAACTTAATTGATACAAAAAAGAACATGAGGGAAATGATCAGTTTGGGGGAAAAAAAAAGTTCAAGAATAAGAGAGTAAAGGTTTTTTAGGATTTCCGCAGCCATGTTCAGGGGGAGAATGGACCTTGGTTATCATGCTCTGTTTGGCACTCAGTAATACAGGTATTGATCGACTTACGACCTATGCAACTTACGACCATTTGACTTTATGACCACAGTCGCTAGCCACGACTGCTCCACGTCTGTCAGCGCAAACGTTGCCCAGCTGGGCGTACGATGGTGCGGACCAGCTTCCGGCAGCACTACCATCTCCGCGTGCACCATTTCAACTGTTATCCCAGACTCGGTACAGCAATTTGTGTTTTGTGTCTTGGATATTTTTCATCAAACCCCTCCCAATAAACTTCTTAGACATTTCGAAGCTACGGACCCAAACATCGAACCATTTGCAAGGATTGAACGGATGGCGCACGATGTGTTTCGTCCGAATCGTGAAATTTATGAAGAAAAAAAGAAACATACAATTCAGACAAAGCTCACCATGTTTATGAAAAAACCAACTCCGGTAACCCCAACTGCTGCCTCAGATGACGACATCAACGATCCGCAGCCAAGCACCAGCAGCCAATAAAACGTTTCGCACATGTTTATATATTTTGACATGTTTTGCAATTGGGAAAATGTTTCCTATGGTATTTTTTACACCTGTATTTTGTATTTTTGTATGCACCTGTATTTTGTAATTTTGTATGTTTTGCAAATATTAAACCAGTTGTACTGGTAATGCAGTGTTTTACTTAAACCTGACGAATGTAAAAATAAGAAACAAAATGGTGTAGAGGTGATACAAATGGCATAAAATGAACAAAGAAAATTATGATATATAACAATAATGAAAGAAAATTTTAATAAAATATGACTTAAAGATTTTTATAACACCATTTCACAGTACTGTACATATAGCCTACTCAACTTACAACCAAATCGTGTTACGACCGGTCTGTCGGAACCAATCGTGGTCGTAAGTCGAGCACTTGCTGTAATGTATTCAGCACATTTATTAATCATTCCAATTCGGTGCTGAGGACATTATGCAAAACAAGACAGGAATGCCCCTGTATTGAAGGAATTTATGGAATAGACCAGCACTGTCTCAATGGAAATATAATTTGAGCCCCCAAGTATGAACCAAATATGTAATTTTAAATTTTCTAGCAGCCACGATAAAACAGTAAAAAACAGATGAAATTAGATTTTACCTAACCCAATATATATAAAATATATATTATTTCCACATTTAATCAAGAGTAAAGTATGAATGATGTATTCTACGTTTCTTTATTTTTTTGGCACTGACTTGTATCTTATGCTTATAAGTCAGCTCAATTTGAACTCACACTTAAAGAGTTCAATGTGGCTGGTGACTGCCATATTGAGTAGCACAAGCCTAGACAATTAGAAGTTTAGGCTGAATAATTCTTTAGGACTCCACTAGGAAAAAGTCCTGGACATTCAGGCTGGACCATACATCAGTCTGTGATTACCCATCAAGATAGTGCTACCTGTTGGGCTGGTTTGAGCTTCCTTTGTGATATATAATTTCCAAAGAATTGACATGAGCCACAATGCCATAAGTCTGAATAACTCTATAATGATGTCACTGATATTCTCAAGGGTATGTAAACAAAGTGAATTTACAACATCCATTCCATGTCACCACTGCCTTTATAGACTATATTCTTCTTTGACTTTCACATATATTGGCCTACAACAGTGAAGATGTATTATAGGATTTCTTCCTTTTCATTAAGAGAACTAAGAATATGGTGGGGAATTGGCTGTGACTTTACTCTCACCTATGGGAAGGTGGATTTAGAGTTCAGAAAATGTTGTACCTCTAGAACTGAAATTATTAAGCAGGAGAAAAAAAGCAATTACTGAGCACTTTAAAAAGCAGGTTTAAAAACCGGACTGTTTCAGCATATATTGATTTTATATAAAAATTGCAGCTTCTAAGTGACTTTGTTGCATTTGTTTTGCTTCCACTTGTTTTCTCAACTATTTAGGTGGGTTCTTAGTGTTTCTTTAAGACTAGCAGATTGGTACAGTTTTGGTGGAAGAACTTGAAAAGATTATCTGATAAATAAGAACTAGAAAACAAGCTTATAAATTATCCATCTCAACCCCACTCACTTTAGAAACAAGGAATTGCGATTCAGAGATTAACCAACTTTCTCAAACTAATTTATCTATTTAGTGGCAAAGCTAGAACCAAAACGTGAGTCTTATTACTCCCAATCCAGTGCCCCTGACACCATAAAATTCTGGTTGAAAAAATAGCCGTGCTCTGGCATTGAGTCTGGTAGTGTTTTGACTCTCCTCTTTAACTCAGTATATCATAATGGAAATCTAGTAAAATGCTAGAACCATACAGAGAAATCTGTAAACACTCTGAACTCACCTCGGAAGTAAAGCAAAGATAGCACTTTGGGAGGCCAAGCTGGTGAATCGCTTGAGTCTAGAAGTTCAGGACCAGCCTGGCCAACATAGCAGAACCCTGTCTCTACAAAAACAAACAAACAAATAAAACTAACAAAAATTAGCTGGGCTGGGCATGGTGGCACATGCCTATAGTCCCAGCTACTCGGGGCTACTCAGGAGGTTGAGGTGGGAGGATCACTTAAGCCCGGGAGGTCGAGGTTACAGTGAGCCATGATCGTGCCACTGTGCTCTAGCCTGGGTGACAGAGTAAGATCCTGCCTTAAGAAAAAAAAAAAAAAAGGAATAGAGCAAGGCTTTCTGGCCACTGAAGATAATGTTCAGATCTTTCCAATTAGGACCTCTGGAGAGGAAACCAAACAGCTGTGTGCAGTTTTATTTTACAGCATTTTGGAACTTTCTGAAAGAATGAATAAAATATATTCTCTTCTTCCTAAAAAAGCTTTATTCTGTCTCTTTTTGCATATACTATTTTTCACTTTTTTTGTTTTAATCTGCTTTCTTTATTCTTTTAACCTTCTTCGTCACCTCCCTTTATGTCCTCCCTTATTTAGGAATTAAATCTCAGAGAAAATCAACTCTAGATTCTTGTCTAGAAGACATAGTGTCTTTTATTTCTTGGTAGATATGATAATTCTTAAAAATGCACCCTCAAACAGCAAACAGAGAGGAAAATCACCCAATGTGTCTCTTCTTCAGTTTTTGCCCTTCAAAATTCTTCCCTTTCTTCTCTTCTCTTTTTTTTTTTTTTTTTGAGACGGAGTTTCGCTCTTGTTACCCAGGCTGGAGTGCAATGGCGCGATCTCGGCTCACCGCAACCTCCGCCTCCTGGGTTCAGGCAATTCTCCTGCCTCAGCCTCCTGAGTAGCTGGGACTACAGGCACGCGCCACCATGCCCAGCTAATTTTTTGTAGTTTTAGTAGAGACAGGGTTTCACCATGTTGACCAGGATGGTCTCGATCTCTTGACCTCGTGATCCACCCGCCTCGGCCTCCCAAAGTGCTGGGATTACAGGCGTGAGCCACCGCGCCCGGCCCCCCCTTTCTTCTCTTTAAATTGAACTCTTCCTTTTAGTCAGACTTTCATTTGATCTCTATTTGTATCCCCAGTGGCTCGCCATAATGATCTATTTAATACTCATTTTTTTGAGACATCTGTTTAATTGGATTTTGATATTCCTTTAACATGGGAACTTTGGAGTAGAAACTGAGAATGAGAAAATTTGGGAGAAAGAAAACTGGCTCCTGAGAAAATTCCAAGAGAGAAAGATTTGTTAAAATTCCATTCAAGTTTTAACTTCCAAATGATAAGGTAATAGTGTCTACATTTTTTTCAAAAAAATAAATATATGCACACACACACACATGAGCACAAAATATTAACAATTTCTAATATAGATCTGAATAGGTATTTATTTTGGCATTATGGACTAAATATAAACAAGAAGTGTAATATCTGCTTCTTCCAAGGGTTTAGATCTCCAGAAATCTTACTCTACTGTCAGCAAAATATTTCTAGTTTATTTCCTTTTATTTTGCTTTTTCCGATTCCCTTGCATCCATCACTATTGGTCTTTTAGTAAGCGTGAGATGATAGGGAGCAGAATTTGAGCAAAAACAAGTATTATGTTTTGAGTGCTATAGAAAAATACCTTAGACTGGGTAGTTTCTAAAAAACAGAAATGTATTGTTTACAGTTCTGGATGCTGGGAAGTCAGAGATCAACGCACCAGCAGATGTGGTGTCTGGTGAGGGCCTGTTCTTCATAGGTGTTGCCTTCAGTGGGTCCTCACATGGTGGAAGGGCAAAAAGGCTAACAAGCTCCCTCAGGTCTCTTTTATACGGGTGCTAATCCTATTGGTGAGGGCTGTGTTCATGACCTAAATGCCCCCAAAAGGCCCCTTCTCCTAACGCCATCACCTTGGTGATTAGGCTTCAATGTATGAATTGTGGAGAGACATAAACATTCAGACCGTGGCACCTATGTCTTTACTACCATGTATTTTACTACCATTTCCAATCACGGATCAGCTTATTGCAAATTTCCAGAAGCATATCAACCTAATGCTATTTTACTTTAAATCATAAAATATATATTTTAAATAGTTTTAGCAAAATAATTTTTATTTTATTTGTATTCTTTTTTTGGAACCTACAGTTATTTGCAACATTAACTCTCAAGCCAGCTTTTTCTTCTCTTTGGCTTTTTGTGAAATTTAAGATAAAAAAGATTAATTAATAATAGAGTGGTTTCACTGATAAAGATGGATACATTTTAGAGTTTTTCAAGATAAAACAAACGTTTTAGAGTTTAAAGCTATACCACTCTAGAAGTACCCACAGTAAAATTTTACATGGAAAATTAAAAAGAAAATTGGGAATCGTGAAATATCGAAGAGATAAACTTAAATTCAAGTAGGTTAATTTGTAAAATCAAGATTGCAAGAATCAATTGGAAGGGTTTGTTTTGTTTTCTGAGGGGGTTGCTTTTTTGTTGCTGGTGAGTTGGATAATGGTGACTTTATATATATATATATAATCATTATTTTCGGGGCCATCCTACAAAAAAAAATCCACTAAGCCAAAAACCTGTATGTTAGAATGGAAGACAATATTAAAAAGTGTGTTCCAGTAAAGACATATACTGTTTGATAATGGCTACTTGCATTCTCCTGTATGTCAGTTTCATGAATTTCTATTCAAATTCAGGATTCATAACCTATAACTACCACAAAATGTAAAATATTTTCCTAAAGTATGGAACCTGACATCTAAAGGGACCCATTAGGCATACTGGGGCTAAGAAAATAGAAGAATGCCATTTTATTTGAAGGCACTGGTGTAAATAACTAGCTATTTTAATGTATCTAGTAAGTGTAAAATAGAAGAACACAAGTTAAATTGTACCAAGAAGGATCTTGGTTTGTTAGCATCAAAATGTGGGAGGGTGAGAAATTTAATCATGTAACAAAATGACTTTGAGGTAGCTACAATCTTTGTGGGCAGGGGGCTGATTAATGGTTGGATAGAGTCTGGGCTGTCTGTGGAAAGCCCATTGAAATATGTTTAATTAGAACTTGTCTGTCCAGATTTGGCAGGAGTAGGAATCTGCTCTGGAGGGTTATCCACACTGACTCCATCACTCAATTCTTCTTTATAGATTAGGAAATAAGTTTCACTATAAAGACTCAACAGGTATAACTGGGTACACCTTACCCTTAGTTTCTGATCTCACTGTGTTCTGGTCCCTCAAGATTAGTTAGCACTTTCCTGACCTTTATTATGGCTTAAACTCTTAAGCAAGATGTACATACCTGCAGAAATAGGCCACAGTGCTGTTTGAGTTAGAAGTCTGTCAAGAAAGTGCTGAATTGGGATTACTGCTCCCTTTTGCTCCAGATGGGGACCAACCTCTGTTGAGAGTAAATTTGGTAATCAGAGGATCCCTCTCGTTTCTTGCAAACAAAAACTGGACAGAAGAGGCAAAAATATCTTCTGAGTAGAGACTCTTGTAATTTCATTTGTCCTTAACTCTCAGTCCAGTCATTTTTCTTTTTGACTTTTTGTTTTCTTTAGAGACAGGGTCTTACTCTGTCACCCAGGCTGGTGTGCAGTGGCGCCATCATAACTCACTGAAAACTGGATCTTCCAGGCTTAAGAAATCCTGCCTCTCCTGCCCCAGCCTCCTGAATAGCTGGGAATACAGCTATGCTGCTATGTTGCTAAAACTCCTGGCCTCAAGTGATTCTCCTACCTCAGCCTCCCTAACTGCTGGGATTACAGGCTTGAGCCATCATACTTGGCCAGTTCATTTTTTAATCCATAAGTTTCTCAGATCTTTCTCTGGTTTGCTGTTTTCTGTGGTTGTGAGGGTGGCACAACGACTTGGCTATGAAAAGGAAGCCCTCTTCATCTGGTACCTACCATGGTCTACGTACTAAACGGGTACCTTGTGTTTATCATTTCAAATCTTTACACCAACTCAGCAAGTTTGATGTTATTATCGTAATTTTACAGATGAGGACACCAAAACTCAGAATGGTTACTCACTGGGTTTAAGATAATAAACCTAGTAGATCATAAAATAGGGATTCGAACTGAGATTCATCAAGGTTCAAAGTCAGGACCATCTCCTCAGTTTTGCACTCACATTAATTCCTTTTGGGCTTTATCCATGCAGATTATGTGAGACTCTCAGCTCTGGGAAGTCATCAACTACACGAGGCAAGTTTGTTTGAAAATTGTAGGTGAAGCTACATCATTATATGCTTACCTTCATCCTCCTGCCTCCCTCCATCGCTGCAGCCCCTGAGGCTCAGAAACATGAAGACAAAGAGTGGAGGGGAAAGGATGTGTGTGGAGTGAGACAAGTGACGAGGCTGTGCTTGTTTTTCTATCTTTATATACATTGATGATTTATGTGTATAATTTTTCTAGTTTCTATGTTATATACAAACTAGAATTAACATCGATTTCCCCTTCTGCTATGCTACCCCAACTCCATTTAAATTTCCAACTTGATTATGTAAATTAAATTGCATGTTATTTATGTTGCAATAGAAGACTTAGAGAGAATTCTGACTAACTGGATTTGTTTCTGTGATTTTCTTTTTCCTTATTCCAGAAAGCCAAGTTTCTGGCAGTTGGTAGTTTGCAGGGCTGAAAGCAGAAGCTGCTTCCAGAAGACCCTCCCCTCCTTAATTTTGTGAGAATCCAAGCCTACTGAATAAATTACGCCGGGGAATTCAGAGTGGAAGGGGAAAAGAGTTAGTGTCTGAAGAATAAGCAAAAGCAGAATTCAAGGTAAGGAGAGTCTCAAACCTGAGGAAATGCAATAAGCTCCTCTGTATATGTGGGACTATGGCTGCTTCCTCTTGTGCTCGCTGGAAGGACTTTGAAATGTGGAGGATGTCTTCATAGTAGGCACATTTGAGTAGCACCCTGTTCCTCAAGGTTCTCAACTCTAGCGAAGCTTCCTATGAAGACTGTGGTGCAAAGCCGCAGAACCACTGGACTTGGGCATTCCTGCAAGCTGGACAGCGCTCATCTCAGCAGTAAGTGGGGGCAGAATCTAGATGAAAAACTAAAGAGCGTGCTCTATTGAAGATGGGATGTGTGTGGATGAGGAGGAGGGGATGGATTTGGGATGGATTCCCTGAAATAAAATTAATTTTAAGTGAAAGAAAATAATGTAGGCGGATTTTTTTTTTTTTTTTTATTTCCAACACCCATTCTTTACTGTTTTCTCCCTACTCTGTGCCCCAGAGAATTAACCACTTTGAACAGCTTCTGCAAACTCCTTTGCTCGGGCTTCCAGTTGGGCCCAGTCATTGGAAGCCCCTGCAGAAGAGAAGAATGGAGTGAATTGGGATATTTATTTCCAAGGATCCCTCCCTATAGTTTGACGGAGTCCTTTTCCTGAAGGCAGCAAATCCCGTCTGGAGACCCTGTCTAGTCTGGATTGGGTTCTAGAAATGATTTCCTCTCTTTGCCCTCACAAATCCTAGGATCTTTAGAAGCTTCCCTGCTGTTAGTCCAGAGGGTGCTACATCATTCCTGGTTGATTTCCCCTAATCCTACCTACACATTTTAAGGTAACTTTTTTGTTAAAATCTCAATCAGTTGCCTTTTATCATGTGGTCTTTTTCCTGCCAGGGCCCTGATACACTGCATGACTTTCTTTTTTTCTCCACACCCAAATGTGTGGACTATAATTTATATCTCTCATATACGCCTTCCCCCCGACCCCCAGCCACTGGAATTACCAAAAATATTTGTGTAGTCCTTATCAGAGCCATGGGTAGATTACAGCTCTTAGCACTGAAGCCAAATAATTTTGAAATTTTAGCACGGAAAGTCCCACATCTTGGGAAATGCCTTAGTCCCGGGCAAACTGGATTGCTGGTCAGCCTAGCTGTGACTCTGGTGTGGAATTGGGTGTGCACAAGTCCCAAGTGATATGTGTCTAGGGGACTTCTGTGAGACTGTTTGAAAGTTACTACACAATTACACATATAAGATTGTCCAGCAGGAGATAAATAAATTGAATTAGGGTAAATACATTCCTGTTCTAGTGTTTAGCAATTATCTGGGGCGTACTTTTTGGGGGGCATGACTATAAAACCATCATTTCAGAACGGATTGTTAAAAATTAAACCTCTACTTGAAGATGGCAAAGTTATGTTGTCAGAATCCTGGGCACAAGGCGAACACCATTTCCCCAAACCTGGACATGCCATCTGGCACGTGGTTTAACGTGATGGGATTGATGAAAGAGCCTGGAAAAGGCCCCTTAGATTGTGATGGAGATATTACCTACCAGGAACTGAGAGTGTTTTTAGGAGAGACAATTTTCATCCCAAGAGAAGAGACATTTCCATCTTGATTAAGGCTCAATAATGAGGTGGCAGGTAGCTGAGAAAGGAAGATGACCTCTAGAATGTCTGAGGTTGTCAACCTCAGGAAGCCACGAGTGCTCTCAAGTCATGTGTTTCTAAGACTAGTTCAAGGTACTAGACAGCTGGTTCTTGGTACTTAAAACCAGAGAAGATTGTAGGTAAACATCCCAAATATTGCCAGAAAGCTTGGGCAGTTGACTATATATACCATATATCGTAAGGCTAGCTGGCCCATTCAGTCCTGTATGGGCAGGAGCAAAGCTGAACATCCTTCTGTATGCAAAGCCTAATCTGTCTGTACCCAATCCCTCTGCCAAATTTCTCTCAACTAGTGAAGCTGGTAAAACAAACTGTTTCCTACCATAGCAGGAGATAGGGTGCAGGCAAACAGGTCCTTTTCTGTGTGGATTGGCCCAAGGTCCATGAGAGAGTGGATGTGCAGTTGAAGTAGCAATTAAAATCTCTGAATGCTACTTTTCAAAGTTTTAGGGGCCCCTGGATATCCACGCTGGATACCCTTCTCTCGTTCTCATCAGAGAACCTGCTTCTGTGAATGTTTGAATGCTGGTACCCCTAGTGAATTGTCATAGACTTTAACCTGTCGTCAATGTGGTGGCCTGAGGCACCCGGAGAGAACCTGAAAGGGACCGGCCCCATAGTGACACTAGCTCTACCAGCATCTGTAGTGGTTGATAATGGAGATTTCAAGTCATATTTCCTGGGTTTCAATTTTACAAGCTATGCAACTTTGGAAAAATTTCCACCTCTTTTTTTCAGTTTCCTTATCAGTAAAAGGAGATTATAATAACAGTTCCTCTTGCACAGCACGGTGGCTTATGCTTGTAATCTCAATACTTTGGAAAGCTGAAATGGGAGGATAGCTTGAAGCCAGGAAATTTGAGAGCTGCTTGGGCAACATAGTAGGACCCTGACTCTATGAGATAAAAAGTTAAAAGAAATTAGCTGTGCAGTGGTGCATGTCTGTAGTCCTAGTTACTCAGGAGGCTGAGGTGGGAAGATCACTTGAGCCTGGGAGGTCAAGGCTGTGGTGAGCTTTGATGGTACCACTACACTCCAGCGTCAGTGACAGAGCAAGACCCAGCTCTTAAAAGAATAATCATAATAATTATAAGATTGTTGTGATGAATGAAACAGTGCACATAAAGTTCTTAGAATAATACTTGTCACAAACAAAACATCCAGTAAATATGTGCTTATTATCAGAAGGGACACATTTATAAGATGGCTGTTTAGCGTTTAGGGGTGTGCAATCACCCTTCTTTTATTGTGCTTTTGAGGAAAATTTACATGATCACAACTAACCACACAATAAGTACTTTGATGAAAAAGCTGAGTGTGTTTTGGGGTTCTTTAGGAGAGGGAGCTCCAGTGGGGCCACTCTTGTCTCAGTAGAGGCCACATGCAATTGACACCTCAGTTTGTGAGTCAGGCAAACTCAACTATCTTATGATCAACCTCATGTGCCTACAAAGCAATAGTTAGGGTAAGCTCTACACACTGTGCTCAGGAACTGGGAAAAGCTAACCAGCTACCAGGTACTTTCTAACAGAGAACTGGTTGTGCTTAGGGAAGAGTTTTAGAAAATAATAAACTGGAAATCTGAAAGAGAAAATTGCAGTCTAAACTTTCACCTGGTAATGGATGAACAGCAAGGAGAGTAGCACCACCCTCATGTTCTTCTCCCAGACATGGATGGATGTGAGCAGGGGACGACGAACCCAGGGTCGGGGGAAAGGAGAAACAAAGCACTATCAAGGATAAAGAGGCTTGGCTAAAGATTCCGTTTGAATGAGCAACTCATTGTTTCCCACCAATTAAAACAACAACAACAAAAAAAAAACCCTCCTATCTCTGTTTAAGCCCCACATGGCTACTTTATTATCTGAGATGCCAAGTTCCCTGAGGCCAATATAGACTCTGCGTAGCCCTGTCAATGAATGGATTTGGAACTGTTCTGGAAAAAATAAAAATTTCCAAGAAGACTCAGTTTCTGAAAGACAACGGGCAGGAAATGTCCCCGGTGCTCAGCTCACCTATTCGGCTCTTGAGGAACTCAGGGGATCTATCGTCCCTCCATTCAGCCACTGATTTTTCTCAGATGGTTCCTGCCTATGAAGCACCTCTCATTCAGGCTAAAAAATGGTTTATTTTTGTATGCTGTGAAAAAGACCACAAAATACGTGTATATTTTCTTCATAGAGATATAAGGATTGATTATGAAAATGAGGTAGAACAATATTGAAATATAATATTAAATTATATCTTTTTGTCAGCCTGGTTGAGTGACAGGTTGGATTTGATTTAATTCCATTTAAAGAAAATAAAATAATTTGACAATTTATGGATATTTCATTTTGTGAAGATTCATGTCTTCATTATTTCCTTGAAATCTTCTTGAAGCCATAGAAAGTTCTGCAATAAGTGGGGATATCTTGGTAACAATTTAGTATCAACCACAGTGTTAAGCCCCACACTGCAGAGCTAATTCTAACTAGTTAATATGTACACCCAGACAGTTGACCACAAGAAGATAGTTTACAGGCCATGAGCCATCACTGTAACTCCAAAAATTTACCTTTCTTATGTGCATGTCTTTTTTTTTTTTTTTTTGAGACGGAGTTTCGCTCTCGTTACCCAGGCTGGAGTGCAATGGCGCGATCTCGGCTCACCGCAACCTCCGCCTCCTGGGTTCAAGCAATTCTCCTGCCTCAGCCTCCCGAGTAGCTGGGACTACAGGCACGCGCCACCATGCCCAGCTAATTTTTGTATTTTTAGTAGAGACGGGGTTTCACCATGTTGACCAGGATGGTCTCGATCTCTTGACCTCGTGATCCACCCGCCTCGGCCTCCCAAAGTGCTGGGATTACAAGCGTGAGCCACCGCGCCCGGCTGTGCATGTCTTAAATAAGAAATAGGTATTATGTATCCACTGTCTCAAGGCCGATTTTCTATTATGGCCTTCTGCCCCTACAGTGTCCCAGGGAAATACTTTCTTTTACCATTTTAAAATTTTTCCATTCAATTTTTTAAAAAGAGGGAGGGATATGCGCTATTATGAAAAGCTTAAAAAGTAAAGAGTTTGTAAAACTCTTTGAAAGCCTTTTCTCCAAATCCCACTCACCAGAGATAACCACTATTAAAAGTTTTTTTTGCATAATTAGGTACAGTAATGACTTACAGGCCATTGAAAGTATAGGAGGCTAGAGAGTCATGGTGATTAAAAAAGTAAACAAATAAATGGAGAGAAGAGAGGGCTCTTGCTTAAGAACAAAATGCTGAGTAAGTGCTGACTGGTGGATGTGAAAGGCAAACTGAATTGTAAATCAGCATTTAGCAACCATTGTGGCACTCACTGGATCAAGGTAAGATTCATCCATTTACAGAATCAAGGAAGAAAATTTGATGAGGATCAGGACGTCTCCATGGGTTCAAAATGTCTCCCCACATATTTCTTATTAGTTGGATGAGAAAAAATAGTAATTATACAGTGGAGAAACTGAACAACACCTTGATAGGTGGTGATCAAGATTAACAGCATCAGTGAGTGGCGGATGGACACCGTGTGTGTCTAGATGAGGTATCGTGAGGATACAACATCACCTAGGTAGGATTGCAGCTGCAAATGCATAACCTGAATTTAATAATGAGGACTTACTGAACGAAACCCAAATGAGGAATGCTGTATTATAAAGAGGGGGGAGTATATTCTTCAAAAATGCTAATGTTAATAAAAGACAAAAAAAAAAAAGCTGAATATGTAGTCAAGGTTAGAGGAAGGTGAAAAGGCATGACAACTAAATGCAGTAGTAGATTGGATCTGTGAACCAGAAGATTTAAAAAAATCAACAAAAGACATTACTGGGTCAACTGACAAAACTGGAATTCAGATAGTAGATTAAATTATGCTTAACACTGTGATATAAAGTGGAATTTGTTTAAGTTGACACCCATACTGTAGTTATGCAAGAGACAATCATGATTGTTAGGAAATACATCCTGAAAAGTTTGGGGTAAAGGACCATGATTTATGTAACTTACCCTCAAATGATTCAGAGAGAAAAAGAGAGATAATAAAGAAAGTGGTATAAAATTTTAATTGGTAAGTCTGGGTAAAAGGCATGTATTTGGATTATTTCTGTACTACTCTTCAATGCATTTTCTGTCATTATAAATCAAATTTACTTTTAAAATTTATTAATCTACCAATTGCTATGATAAAACCACAGAACTGGGCACTGTAGAGGAGTTAGAGTGGTGCTTAGTGGTACACCAAGAAGCCTAAGGCCTCTAAGCAGAAAGTCAAGCATTTTCGTCATTGGTCACAGTACCTGTGGTCACCTGGCAGGCTGGGGAACAGATCAAAATAAGGGTGAAGAGCATAATGTAAATATCTTACTATGTCTAAATACCCAAATCAAAATGTAAAATACATTAAATATATATATAATATATATGGGCCATTATACATTTGGCATATTTTATCACTTAATCATGTTAATATATGTATTGTAATCCATGCAGATTTGTAATCCAGGCAGCATCTAGCATATTGTGAAGATTTAATAAAACTGTAAGATAACTAAGAAAATAACAGTATTTTATTAGGTTCTATTGTGAACCTCGTCGTGACTGACCATCACAACGCTCATGACCAAAAGGCAAAAAGGACGTTAGTTATAGAAAGACTCTGCTATCGATTGTCAGCCCTTCAGAATATAACCTGCTAAATTTGAGGTCTTTTCCCTGTCTTATTATTAATTTTTGAGATAGGATCTCACTCTGTACCCAGGCTGGCATGCAGTGGTGCAAACAAGGCTCTTTGCAACCTGAAATTCCTGGGCTTAAGGGATCTTCCTGTCTCAGCCTCCGGAGTAGCTGATACCACAGGTGTGCACCATCACACCTGGCTAATTTTTAACTATTTTATAGAGATGGAGTCTTGCCATGTTGCCCAGGCTAGTCTTGAGTCTGGGCTCAAGAGATCTCCCTGCCTCAAGCTCCTAAAGTGCTGGGGTTACAGGTGTGAGCCACCACACCTGACCTTCTTTTCCCTTTCTCTAAAAGGCTGTAATAATGCTGATTCATTTCTCACTAGCTTTCTGGGGAGCAACTTGTAAACAATGTCTAAAGACTTCAATAACTTATGAATGCCTTATAAAACTAAGTTAATACTGACAGGTGTTATGGGCTGAATGTTTGTTTCCCTTCCTCCCCAAATTTTATATGTCGAAGGCCTAACCATCAATGTGATGGTGTTGGAGGTATGGCCTTTGGGAAGGAATTAGGTTCAGAGGAGGTAATGAGGATGGGACCACCATGATGGAATTAGTGTCTTTATAAGAAAAGGAAAAGACCAGAACCTTCCCTCTCCCTGCCTTGTGAGGACGCAGTGAGAAGACAGCCATGTGCAAGCCAAGGAGAGAGCCCTCACTGGGGTACCAAGTGGGATGGTACCTCAATCTTGGATTTCCCAGCTTCCAGCACTGTATGAAATAAATTCTTGTTTTTTTAAGGCACCCAGTTTATATTTGTTATGGCAGCCTGAGCTGAGTAAGACGATCTCTATCACAGAGAACTCTGTAGTCTCAGGTTGTAAAGAGGGGACTGAGTGGGAGGTCTCAAGACCAGCTAGAGGCAGTAAAGAGCTTTAGGCAGTATCGCATGTGATTATTGTGACCGTAAAGATACACACTACTGTTATTTGTTTGGGTACGTAATTCCTGGAGCAACACATATGTACCAAACAGAATCAAATGAATAATGTAGCAACATTTTGAAACACCTACCAAAAGGTGAGGTTCTTAAAGAGCCCAGGAAGGTTATTTCAGGTTGCTTACCCACAGCTCTAGTTAACTTGGCTTGTTTGCTATCACTCATCTAAATGATAGGAAGCAAAAAGGTAACGGAATTCCCCGAGTTTGACTCAGCATGCCCTTTGTCCCCTCCCCACACCGGCCTTTTTTTTCTTATTTTGAGATGGAGTCTTTTTTTTTTTTTTTTCTGAGATGAAGTCTTGCTGTCACCCAGGCCAAAGTGGCAGTGGCACGATCTTGGCTCACTGCAACCTCCGCCTCTCAGGTTCAACCGATTCTCTTGCCCCAGCCTCCTAAATAGCTTGGACTATGGGCACCTCCCACCACATCTGGCTAATTTTTGTATTTTTAATAGGGACGGGCTTTCACCATGTTGACCAGGCTGGTCTCGAACTCCTGACCTTGTTATCCGCTTACCTTGGCCTCCCAAATTGGTGGAATTACAGGTGTGAGGCACCACTCCTGGCCTGAGACAGAGTCTTGCTTTGTCACCTAGGCTGAAGCGCAGTGGCCTGGTCACTACTCACTGCAGCCTTGACCTCCTGGGCTCAAGCAGTCCTCCCACCCCAGCCTCCTGAGTAGCTGAGACTACAGGCATGCATCAACACATCCTGCTATTAATTATTTTTATTTTTATTTTCGTAGAGACAAGGTCTGGCTTTGTTGCTCAGACTGGTCTCAGACTCCTGGCCTCAAGTAATCCTCCTGCTTTGGCCTCCCAAAATGCTGGGATGGCAGGTCTTTGCCCCTTTTTATCATTTTCCCTTTCTTTCCCAGTATCTGGCCCTCTCTTAGCAACACTATCATCTTGTTACCCTTATTTCACTTACATATAGACAGAGGGCTGTCACCAATAAGAACTCATTTGAATTATTGACATTAAAACTTCATCTACCGTAAAATATATGCCCCAGGAGACTGAAATTTTCACAAATAGAATCTCATACATTTTAGTTAGTCTGGATTTGGTAAAGAGGTTTCATATCTTGTGAAAACTTCAGTGGATTAGCAGTGGTTGCCTGGACTGATTCATTAAGAGCTCTGGGGTCACATCTGAGCTCAGCATGAAGGAGAACCTTGAAGTGATGCCAAGCATGTCTACACACAGATTAGTGGAGGCATTCCTGTGTCGGATCTTCTGTCTCTGGGTAAACGTATTGCCTGCTCTAGAAATCCTCTTTTTACCCATGTGCTGTCACGGCTTCATACGTTTTTACAGACTATTTCATCTGTCTGGAATACTCTTTCTTGTTTGCACACCTGAGAGTTTTCATTATGTTTTTAAGACTGGGATTATACTTTACCTTCCTTCTAAAGCCTCCCCAGCTTCTCGAAGCTTCTTCTGACATCACAGATTATGAACTTCTGGTGTCTCGCCAGTCTCTGCAGCTCCTGAAGCGGGCCCAACTAAAAGTGATCTGCAAAAGAATGATAAGGGAGTAAATGTTCATACACAAGAAAAAACACAATCTCGTGGAGGAAAAGAGAAGACAAGCAGCATCTAATATAGGAAGTGAAGCAAGCAAAGAACACAAAAAAGTTACTCGCAGTATTGTAGGTGTTTGGAGGCAAAGAAAAATCTGGGAATAAGACAAAGAAGCATGAAGGAATGACATCTGAGTGACACTTTGACAAACATAGTATTTTGGGAGAGATGGCAAGGATATTGGCATAAGGGGAGTGTAGGTAAGGATGAAAATGTCCTCAAAAAGGCATTTATGTCATTTTATATCACTGACAATATAATGTAAACTAGTTTAATAAAACAGCCTCTGTTGTGTTTGTTGCATAAATAGTGTGAGAAGATGAGAATCTACCTTGTAAAAGAAGTTCAAGGTCAGATCCCACTCTCCCTCTGGGAACAAATCTAATACAAGAAAGACTAAAGAATTATTGAAACAATGAAGGAAACAATGGAGATAAGTTACCCAAAATAAACTTTCCTGCATCTTATGCTTGTTTAATGAGGTCTGCCAACGAGGTCCTGATGGAATAATAAATAAAAGTAGTGATCATTACTTAGAAAGAAGAAAGATAAAGAGGAGGACTTGGAATACTGAGGAAATGAGGAAGTTATTCTGCAATGAGACCTCTGTTTCATAACTCCAGGGACTTGACATGCAACCTACAAGAGGTGTAAGATAACTCATCTTTGTGCAAACATTTGGCTTCAAATTATTGCGGGTTTGACTTTGAATTTTTGCCTAAGCAGTCTTGTAATTTTTTTTTTTTTTTTTAAATAGGAATCATGATAGTTATGGTGATGACGACTGAAAAAACTTTTGTTAGGATAAAATAACCTAGTTGAGTTCCTTGAACTTAATAGGACCCTAAAGTAATGTATGATGGCTTCTGTGAGTGCTAGGCATTATAACCTGTGAGTGCTACTATGTGCTAGGCATTTTAGTTTATGTTATCTGATAGTGTTCTCAAGATCACTTTAAATAGTTATTATGAAAACAAGTATACAGTCGAACAAACGTTCTCCGAGAGTTAGGTAAATCCTCAGATTCCATATTTAGTAAATGCTGGTTAAACACCGGTTAGCCTGACAACAAAAGCTGTAATGATTCCCTTATACCACGCTCCTTCACAAACGTGTCAGTGTGAGCTCGTAGTGTCTCCCTTTCATTTTGTCCAGTACTAGCCTTGACTCCAGCTTCTGAGCTTTCACTTACCTTTGAGAGTATGGAGGATGTCATTTGTGAATGCACCTATGTATTTTTTTTTTTTAACTCTCCTGACCACCGTTGTCCCCAATTGTAAATAGATCTTGAGAAGTAGGCCAGTGAAAAATTTTGCTGTATATTTGTGTGATTTTGGTTTTTGGTACATTTGGTTGTGTCTGGTATACCTCTGTCATAAACCTAGAAAAATGTCAGTTAGAAATGGTCTCTCTGTCCTGAGCTTAGAGCAAGAGTTCTCAAAGTGCAATCCCAGGTTAGCAGCACTGTATCGTCTGGGAATTTGTGAGATGCAGATGTTTTGACTGTTTACCCCAGGCCTAATGAGTCAAAAATTTGAAGGGGAAGAAGGTGGCTGGCAGACAGCAATTCAGGTTTTAACAAGGCCTTTAGGCAATTCTAGAGGGTACTATAGTTTGGGAACCACTGATCTAGGGCATAAGCAGCATGTAATTTAGCTTTTGATAACAGTTTACACTTATAATGCATTGGTGACTTTTACCTTTCTCTTTTGCTAAGAATAATAATAAATGTTGGTTGTAAACAACTTCAGAATGTCATTTAAAAAATTCACTCACCTGCTTCTAATCAGGACATTAAATATTCTTGCTAGATATACTTTATTATTATTTATTTTCCCTAGGACAAGGTCTTGCTCTGTCATCCAGGCTGTAGTGCAGTGGTACAATCATGGCTTACTATAGCCTCAGCCTTCTGGGCTCAAGCAATCTTTTGATCTCAGCCTCCAAAAATGCTGGGATTACAGGCATGAGCCACTGTGCCTGGCCCTGCTTTATTATTTAAGGACTGTTCTCCAGGAAAAAAAAAAAAAAATACTCATTGCAAATGGTAACCTATTTCAGCGACACCATCTTGGGTTGCACTGTGTCTCCTAGGCTGGAATGCAGCGCCATGATCATAGCTCGCTGCAGCCTTGAACTCTTGGGCTCAGACAGATCCTTTCACCTCAGCCTCCCAAGTAGTTAGGGTTACAGGCATGTGCCATTGCCTGGCTAGTTTTTAATTTTTTTGTAGAGACAGGGTCTCACTATGCTGCCCAGGCTGGTCTCCAACGGGTCTCCTGGATTCGTAGTGATCCTCCTGCCCCGGCCTCAGAAAGTGTTGGGGTTACAAGCGTGAGCCACTGCACCCAGCAAGGTACATTTTTTTTTTTTTCACATGAAAGTTTTTAGTTTATTAAGCTTCTCGTGAAAAATCCACAACGGCCATAGACAACATCATTGCAGCACCTTTACTCCTTCGGCTGTGATCCAATCTCCAGCTCACTTTTTGCCAGCGCCAACATTGGCCTTTGCAGTCCCCCTGACTTTCTTCATTCTGTTCTTGCGTTCCTTTCGTTGCTTTCTTGAGGTCTTTTTCTTCTCATACAGGCCATGTCTTGCAAGTCTGTGTTTGGGTTCATTTTTCTTTGCATATTCCAGGGAATCATAAATCATGCCAAAGCCAGTTGTCTTGCCACCACCAAAATGAGTTCTGAATCCAAATACAAAGATGACATCCGGTGTGGTCTTGTACATTTTGGCTAGTTTTTCCCGAATTTCTGTCTTAGGCACTGTTGCCTTCCCGGGGTGAAGGACATCAATGACCATTTGTTTCCTCTGAAGTAGTCGGTTGGTCATGAACTTTCTAGTGCGGATAGTTACTGTGTCGTTCATGATGGCGGCCTCGGTACATTTTTAAAAAAACAATATATTCTAAAAATAGACTGAGGTATAAATGTAAATATGAATTCAGAATATTATAATTTTGGCCCATCTTCAAATATTCTGAAAAACTGTTAAAATCTGTATCCAAAAGTATGGTTTTTTTGAGTGTTATTACCATAGATACAGGGGGAAAATCTGAACATGCCAAATGGTTGAGAATTTCTTCTGGGAAATAAATTGTTTCTTTTTAACCTCTCAAAAAGACATGTAGCCAGTCATAACATACGTCCCCTGGGGCATCTGTGTTTCTCAGAATATACTGCTTTGATAGCCATCACCTTTGTTTGCATTTAGCTGCTCAACAGCGGTAGCCAGGCCATATTGGATTCCTTCTCTCAGAGGTTAGGGACCAAAATGCACAGATATAGCTCAGTCTCTGATAGGCACTTAAGCTGAGGATGTGGGAATTCAGGAACTGCGGAGTCTGGAGAAGAGAAAGGCAGTCAACAGAAAAGCGCAATAGCCCAAGGATATTAAGAAAACCATGGACTGGAGAACATGGAAAGAAAGATAGCATAAGTTTGACTAACTGTGTAATTCTTATAGTTTTCCAGTTGTTGAATCTAATCTTCTGTATCGCTTAAAGAAACTTCTTGGGGGGCCGGGCGCGGTGGCTCAAGCCTGTAATCCCAGCACTTTGGGAGGCCGAGGCGGGTGGATCACGAGGTCAAGAGATCGAGACCATCCTGGTCAACATGGTGAAACCCCGTCTCTACTAAAACTACAAAAAATTAGCTGGGCATGGTGGCGCGTGCCTGTAATCCCAGCTACTCAGGAGGCTGAGGCAGGAGAATTGCTTGAACCCAGGAGGCGGATGTTGCGGTGAGACGAGATCGTGCCATTGCACTCCAGCCTGGGTAACAACAAAACTCCGTCTCCAAAAAAAAAAAAAAAAAAAGAAACTTCTTGGGTTCTTTGAAATGACCCATAATTACACTGAAAAACCATCTTTCTTCCCCTCTCACTCGATTTGAATGGAATTGTGTTATTTCTAACTCAGCGTGCCTTAAGATGACAGTCAATGAGGAAATGTTCCTGCCTCATTTAAGCAGCAGGGAAGAAATGTCAGTGACCAGATATAAACACTAAAATTGAAATTGCTGTAGCTATGCAATCATCATTTAATTGTGGCTGGGAGAGTTATTAATATTATCCTGTGATAAAAATGAATAGACTTTTTTAAGCTTCTTTTCAGTTGTGAAAAAAAATGGCAAAATTCTCATTTCTATACATCAGTGCGGAAGATGGTTAGGAAGAAAGACCACTTTGTGTTAGTCAAACCGGCTTTCTTCAGAGCTGTTAGCAAGCTGTGATGAAAGAACCATGACATTGACCCTAGACTAAGGTTTGAATTCTGCCTAGGTCACTCACTAACTCGGTTACCTTAGATCATTTACTTGACTTCTGTCTTTCTAGTTTTTCTGTAAAATGAGGTAGAGAATGGTAAAGTCTCCTTTGCATGGCTGTGAGGATTGCCAAGAGTCTGGATCACAGTCGGTTCTCGCGTGGGAGTCATTGCCATCACCGTCATTGCTTTGTGGACGGCCTTTGTTCCGCCAGCTTCTGTGTCCTCGGTGACATCATGAAATCAGGGAAAGGGAAATCTGCAAACACTGGCCGTTGAAGAATACGGCTCCTGAGAATTTCCACTCTGAATTCACTTTCAGTTCAGTGTTATCGCCACCGTGTGGATTTTTTGGGTAATGAAAGTCAAATCGGCTCCGGTAAATCTCAGCCGCTCTCGCGGGCGCCCTCTTTTGCGTACGGGCCTAACGAGGACAGCCGTTCACAGCATTTTGGTTTGTAAAGTTACAGAGCCGCGCTGGTGAGTGAGCTCGTTAATGAACCTGCCCTTCTCCCTAGACCTTCCATCTCCCCAATTTCAAATATAAAAAACTGATTCTCAAATACTTTTAATTTCAAGGCTGGTCAGCGGTAAATCTAGGAAGAGAATTTAAGGTCTCCTGACTTCCAATCAAACACACTCCCCTCTTGCACAATTGGATGATAGATGTTTGTTTTTACAATTAGCTGATGATTATTTCTCAGTATTTACTTATTTTATAAGTAGTAGATAGTTAATTGACTACTTAGCCTTATAGCACTGTGTTTACATGTGATTCCGCCCCTTTCTAGTCTATTTTCTGGAGGTTGTCAGTCATCTTCCTTTAGAAATATTTTCTGCCATTCTTTTTGTGGAAGTCTTTTTAACTTCCATTTTTCTATTGGTCACCGTTGTATAAATAGCTAATAGTTACATAGTACTTACTATGGGCAGTAGTCATTTTAAACCCTTCAGTAATCTTTTACCTGGTGAACTTGTTTATTGATTTAAATAGTCTGTCATTTGGTTTCTCTTGAATTGTCAATGAAGGCAACTATATTATCAATAGTCATTGACTGTTTTCTCGTTTTTTCAGTACCTGAAAAAATGTACTTATTCATTCATTTTTATGTACTTATTCATTTTTTTTCTTATTACTTGTCTGTTTGGTGACTCTCTTTAATGAGATTGTGCTTCACTGTGTGGGTTGTCACTCTTGATTCCAGTTTTATATTTGCATTTCAGAATTCCTCTTCCCCTGCTTACAATGTTCGAATGGACACAGCTGGAATTTAAAAGATAGAAATCTGACAGGATTGAATTGAGGAAGAAAATCTGGACCCAAAGATAGAACTAAGATAAGATGGGTATGGGTGAGGTTTGTTCTGTACAAATATACACAAACACACACATGCACAAATATATAAAAGTATTGTCAAACCATTTGCAGTGGCAGCTCAGCCTGGTGCTTCAGAGGTTCCAGACAATACAAAATTTGTTGAGAAAACAGTGTTGAAAGACAGATACTTCCATCTCTCATGGAACTTATATCAGAAGGGATTCAAATTTAAAAAAAAACAGCTTATACTAAAACAAAGTCATTGTCATTGTACTAAGGACATTAAAGCAATAACTCATTTGGCAATGCACTGCTCAAAAGAATCAAGTTTAATTCCTCTTTCCCTGCCTACAATGTTTGAGTGCAGACAGCTGGAATCTACCAGCGCAGGACCTTCCAGTGCAGGCATGAAGATTTTTTTATTTCTTTTGGGTGTTGCCAACCACCTGGAACACTGCGCTGCTTCTGTGACCCAGTTCCTTATGCTAATGTCTCCATTTTGGAAGCAGATATGACACTGTTCACTGCTTGACTGTTTCTGTGTGTGTGTGTGTGTGTGTGTGTAAATGTTTGTGTTTGCATAGGGGGTGTGGAAACGGGGCCAACCTGCCTGACTGTTTTACATTCCATCTCTAAGCAGTCATCCTAAGGATGATTATCCTTGGCTCCAGATTCCTCTTTATTTTCATTAACTGCAAGTTAGCAGAGTCTGCGGAACTCATCCCACCTGTATCAGCCATCTTACCTGGTTTCTGTCTTTGGGCCCAGATTTTCTTCCTCAATTCAATCCTGTTAGATTTCTATCTTTTAGGTACATGTAAACATTTTTGGTTTTCTAGTGACATTTCCTTCTTTTGTTCCAGCATATTTAAGACTTTGTTCTTTATTTTAAATTCATTCTCAAAGATTAGATGTGAGGTAAAGTTTGTTGCATTTGTCCATTCTGCTTCATTGATGTCATTTTTGCTAATACCTACTTATTAATTGTTTTCCTTATTCTTTGCTGTCTTTTATTGGTTGAACTGCTAGTACAACATATATTAATGACATCAATAATAGAAGAAGTAATAGAATATTTGTATTCATCGACTTCTGATCAATACATAGATCAGAGAAACAGTGACCTGAAAAAAATGAACAATGATCATAGGCTATTGTATATTAACTGAAATCATGTTGCATTTCTCTAAAATGTTCATAAATTACACCACCAAATACTCCCCACAAGCCTGGGACAATTGGTGTAATTTCAAGTAGAGAACAATAGATCCAAAGAGCAATTGAGATTCACACTATTAGAACGTAACAGAGAATGCCTCAATGCTCAGGGTGGCATGGCTGTTAAAAGCACAAGATGTGCAGCCAGACAGTCTGGGTTCAAATTTCATTCCAATTACCAACTAACTTGTGTTACTACTGCAAATTATTTAATTTCCTCATCTCTTAGTTTCTCATCTACAAAATGTTATTATAGTACTTCCCTTAAATCATTATACTAAAGATTAAATAGAAAGAGCTTAGAACCATTTCAATTATATAATATTGTGGCCAGGCATGATGGCTCATGGCTGTAATCCAGCACTTTGGGAGGCCTAGACAGGCAGATCACTTGAGGTCAGGAGTTTGAGACCAGCCTGGCTAACACAGTGAAACTCTATCTTTACTAAAAATATGAAAATTAGCTGGGTGTGGTAGTTGGCTTGAACTCCTGGGATCAAGTGATCCACCTACCTAGGCCTCCCAAACTGCTGGATTACAGGTGTGAGCCACCATGCCTGGCCACATATTATATGATTTGAATTAATTCTTTTTCACACTACTGATAAAGACATACCAAAGACTGGGTAATTTATATAGGAAAAAGGGTTTAATGCACTTACTGTTCCATGTGGCTCACAATCATGGTGGAAGGCATGGAGGAGCATGTCACACCTTACATGGATGGTGGCAGGCAAAAAGAGCTTGTACAGGGAAACTCCCATTTTTGAAATCCACAGATCTTGTTAGACTTATTCACTGCCATGAGAACAGCATGGGAAAGACCTGCCCCATGATTCAATTACCTTCCACCAGGTCTCTCCCACAACATGTGGGAATTCAAGATAAGATTTGGGTGGGGACATAGCCAAACCTTATCATTCTGGCCCTAGTCCCTCCTAAATCTCATGTTCTCACATTTCAAAACCAATTATGTTTTCCCAAGTGTCCCCTGAAGTCTTAACTAATTTCAGCATTGACTCAAAAGTCCATAGTCCAAAGTCTCATCTGAGACAAGGCAAGTCCCTTCCACCTATGAGTCTGTAAAATCAAAAGCAAGTTAGTTACTTCCTAGATACAATGGGAGTACAGGATTGGGTAAATATAGCCATTCCAAACCGGAGAAATTGATCAAAAGAAAGGGGCTACAGGCCCCATGCCCTGAAATCTAGAGGGGAAGTCAAATCTTATAGCTCCAAAATGATCTCCTTTGATTCCATGTCTCATGTCCAGGTCACGCTGATGTAAGAGGTGGGCTCCCATGGCCTTCGTCAGCTCTGCCCCTGTGGCTTTGCAGGGTATAGCCCCACTCCTGGGTGCTTTCATGGGCTGGTGTTGAGTGTCTGTGACTTTTCCAGGTGCACAGTGCAAGCTGTCAGTGGATCTACTATTCTGGGGTGTGGAGGATGGTGGCCCTATTTTTACAACTCCACTAGGTCGTGTCCCAGTAGGGACTCTGTGTGGGGGCTGCAACCTCACATTTCCCTTTCACACCGCCCTAGCAGAAGTTTTTCATAAGGGCCCAGACCCTGCAGCTAACTTCTGCCTGGACATCCAGTCATTTCCATACATCCTCTGAAATTTTGGTGGAGGTTCCTAAACCTCAATTATTGACTTCTGTGGACCTACAGGCTCAATACCAAGTGGAAGCTGCCAAGGCTTGGGACTCCAATCCTCTGAAGCAATAGCCTGAACTGGACCTTGACTCCTTTTAGTCATGGCTGGAGTAGCTGGGGTGCAGGGCACTAAATCCCTAGACTGCACACCGCAGGGGGTCCCTGGGCCTGGCACACAAACCATTTTTTCCTCCTAAACTTCCAGTCCTGTGATGAGAAGGGCTACTGCAAAGGTCTCTGACATGCCCTGGAGACACTTTCCCTGTTGTCTTGGTGACCGACATTCGGCTCCACAATACTTATGCAAATTTATGTAGCTGGTTTGAATTTCTCCTCAGAAAATGGGTTTTTCTTTTCTATCACATTGTCAAGCTGCACATTTTCCAAACTCTTATGCTCTGTTTCCCTTTTAAACAGAATGTCATTAACAGCACCCAAGTTATGTTTCGAATGCTTTGCTGCGTAGAAATTTCTTCTGTCACATACCCTAAATCATCTCTCTCAAGTTCAAACTTCCACACATCTCCAGTGCAGGAGCAAAATGCTGCCAGTTTCTTTGCTAAAACACAAGAGTCGCTTTTGCTCCAGTTTCTGACAAGTTCCTCATCTCCATCTGAGACCATCTCAGCCAGGATTTCACTGTCCATATCATTATCAGCATTTTGGTCAAAGCCATTCAACGAGTCTCTAGGGAGTTCCACACTTTGCCTCATCTTCCTGTCTTCATCTGAGCCCTCTAAATTTGTCCAACCTCTGCCTGTTACCCACTTTCACGAGGTGGTGGAAAAGTTTGGAAAAGACAGACACTCCTGTCGCTCATGGAGCTTACATCAGAGAGGAGTCAAATGTTAAAAAAAATGATTATAATAAAACAAAGCCACTTCCACATATTTGGGTATCTTTTCAGCAGCAACCCACTCCTGGTACGAATTTACTGTATTAGTTCGTTTTTTTGCTGTTAATAAAGACCTATCCAAGACTGGGTAATTTATATAGGAAAAAGGGTTTAATAAGCTTACAGTTCCATGTTGCTGGGGAGGTTTCACAATCACGGTCGAAGGTAAGGAAAAGCAAGTCATGTCTTACATGGATGGCAGCAGGCAAAAAGAGCTTGTTTAGGGAAACTCCCCTTTTAAAAATCATCAGATTTCATGAGACTCATTAACTATCATGAGAACAGCATGGGAAAGACCTGCCCTCATGATTCAATTACCTTCCACTGGATCTCTCCCACAACATGTGGGAATTCAAGATGAGATTTAGGTGGAGACATAGCCAAAACATATCATAATTGAAACAGTTCTAAGCTCTTTCAATATAATCTTTACTATATTTTTGAGGGCAGTACTATAATTAATAACATTTTGTAGATGAGAAACTAAGAGATGGGGAAATTAAATAATTTGCCAGTGGTAACATGAGTTAGTTGGTAATTTGAATGAAATTTGAATGCAGACTGATTATTAGACTAGTAACCTAGTAATCCTAGCTACTTGGGAGGCTGAGGCAGGAGAATCACTTCAACCTGGGAGGCGGAGGTTACAGTGAGCCAAGATTGTGCCACTGCACTCCATCCTGGGCCATAGAGCAAGAGCATCTCAAAAAATAAAATTATTTAAAAAAATAATATAACATACACTCAATAATTGTAGTAGTTGTTATCATTATTGCTATAATTTTATCCAGCATCTTTTACTGTATATTATTGTATATAAGACATTTTACATAAAATGTAAATTTTCACAGTCCTTTTGAATTTAGGGATAAACCCAGAAAAAATAAAAGGACTCTAAAAGTACAATATGCAAAAATACACACATGCATACATATATGAAATTATTGTCAATCCATTTTGAATTGCTAGCTCAACCTGGTGCTTCAAGGTTCTAGACAATAAAATGTGTCAGGAAAATAGTGTTGAAAAAGACAGATACTCCTGTCTCTCATGGAGCTTACATCAGAAGAGGACTCAAATGTTAAAAAAATGATTATACTGAAACAAAGTCATTATAATTATATTAAGGGCATTAAAGCAATAAATAATTTGGCAATGTACTGCTCAAAAGGATCACGTTCAGTCATGACGACTGCAATTTTATCTCCTTGAAGCTATACCTGGAAAATATGGTAGTTGCTTTTTAAATTGTTAAAAAAAAAGTGGTAGCAGAATATTTGTACTTTTGTTGGGATAATTAAAAACTTAGAACATTTTTATTTCCATTTTTACTCTACAGGTGAGAAAAACAAAGAATCTAACAGGCAGGATAATTCAGGACTTCGGAGACATGCATTCCATTGTGAAGAAAATGACAGATGTTCTGTTGCCTTTGTTGTTAGAAAATTCTGGAAGTGGGGAGACGGCTAAAACAATAAGCATGCATTAGTATGTTCATGGATTGTAAGCAGTATGTTAGGAAAGTAAAAATAAACGCTTTCTGTGTATTGATCAGAGATTGCTACACACAAGAATTCTTTCATTACGCGTGTCGTTAATCTATATTTAACTCAAAGTGGAGCTAATAAAAACAGCTTCTGGGGTTTCTAACACTTAACGTTATATAAGATTATCAAATATATTCTGATTGCCTATCATGTCCTAAGCACTCTTCTAGGTATTTGGGAGGTATTAGTGAGCAAAATAGATGAAGATCTCTAACATCAATGCACCTCAAATAAGTCAACAGAAAATATCCACTGTGTTCCATGAACCCTGTCTTTGTGGAGGGAGATGAAGGAGGAGTAGGACTCGGCTTCTGAGGATAGAACTGAGGGCAAACTAAAGGTAGCTAAGTTCCAAAGAAAGGGACAGCTGTCATGACATAGTCATGACATGCTCCTCATGCTTGTTCCAATGTTGTTTGCTGTCCTGAGGTATCTTCATAGTTTACGCCTTAACAAGCAACTATACTTGGAGGCTCATTTGCAGCCAGGTAAACTGTTCAAGCAAAGTCATGAACTAATCCATGCATCTCAGGTCATCATTATTTCTAGACAGAATATTCAGGGCATCAGGAGATACCAGATTACAATGGATTGAGAAGTGAATGATTGCTACAAAAGTATTCTTAGATGACAGAGTAAGATTTTGATGGCATTAAAACAATCATTCAGGATCCTGCTCCTTAGATTTTTGCCACACAATTCCTGTTGTAGGAGCTTACATGAAAATAACAGTGGAAAAAAGAAAAGCACACTTCTGTTGAGTTGCATCTAAAATAAACATAAGAACCAAAGCTAGAATACCAGGGGAAAAATTATGTATTGACAGAAGTACCCTTCATGATCCCATAAATCCCATAAAAGCTCAAGTATTTGGTACCAGTTTTATTTTTACAACTATATATCAATTCCTGTAATCTTTCATTAGTCAGTGTTTTTTATGCCATTAGTTAATTCTCCAGTTGCTGTCTCAATTATATTAACAAATCCATCACTGCTCACATCCCCAGTCATATGAACCATGCATTTCTTTTCTTCTTCTTTTCTTTCTGACTCTATCTCAAAAACTCTTTCGAATCAATTGTTTATTATTTCCTTAGGTTTTCCCTTGTATACGGACTTATTTCAGCCTGATTATACTTAGTAAAGGTGATCATCAATGTAGTATATGCTACATTTCAAAAATTTTAATGTGTGAATGGAAAGTTTCCGTTGTAACATTTGCAATTATCTGGGTAAGAACTGGGTAATGCAGGACTATTTGGTACAAACCAGATTACAAGTACCTTTGACTCTATTTCTCCCTTGAGAAGGCTGAGCACAAGAGGGGACCCTTAACTATTTATTGACCTAGCCAAATGATGGCAAGAGAGGAGAATAATCAGTCTGCCTTGAGGGAAAAAGACCAGCTAAAATACATTCCAGGAGGTAAATGACCAAGAGTGTGCACTGCACATAGATTCTGAAACAGCAAACATATCCCTAAAATGTAATCTAGTTAATATCCTTGGTTCTGAACATTCAGACAGAAAATCCTTATCTCCTGGGAGGGAGCAGCAGGGGAGGTGGGCAGAGATTGGAAACATGGAATGAAGGATAAAAGTGTATGAAAAATAAGCATGCCTCTCTTTTCCTAAGTACCCCATTGCAAATCCATTATCCTATAGCTACAAAATGAACCCAAATTTTACAATAAAAACACTGCCAGAGTAAATGTTGTCTCTTACTATTAATTTTTCAAACAAAATATCTCATGCTTTATCAATTAAAATTTTTTAAAACTTAATTCCACATTACTCTGTTCTCCAATGTCATCTTCGGCTCATTTTATTCAGGCCATTCAGATACTTCATTAGATTCCACTTTCCTTTCATTGTAGCTGAGATTGAGTCATTTTCACTTAAGAAATTATAGGTGCTTCAATCTCCAAAGTTGAAAAATATTCCCTTGCCTTTCACCAACAGTCTCACACATATCCATTTTCCAAGTGATAAGAAGGATGATTACACATTAAGATATTACAAAAATATCTCTATGGTTAAGTTTTGAAAATTTCCTTGAGCAATACCATTTAATGACCAAAAGCAATGTTCTTTTATTACTGTTATCAGTTACAGAGGTAGAAAAATGAAAAAAAGAAAACGAAGAAAAGGAAAATACTGTTTTCAGTGTAATCAGTCAATTTCTAACAGATGTCCATAGTCCATAAACTGTAAACTTAAACTCCCCAGGAAGAGATATCACCTTTAAGAAGTTAATAGTGAGTTTATGCCTTATCTACACTCTTAGAGAGTAAAATGTGAAGCTCTCTGTCATCTTTAAAATTGTGTAAACATTGTATACAGTTTTCTTAAGGAATTCTTCCCCTTAGTTTTTGAGAAATCTGAATTTCTATTTCCTTTTGAAGCTCATCTTCCTAGTATCATAATACTAAATGGAACATAAATTCCACAATATATATTTTTAAAAGCAGGACACTCTTATTTGTAATAATATAGGTTCAAGTAAACTTAGCTATCATTCAAAATCTTCCAATCTCCTTTCTGTATGTCTTTACTTCCAGCAGAATCCTAAACATTTTATCTCTGCATTACAGAGTCTGTCTTTATTACCTCTGGTAGTTAAATTCTCTACCACCAGCTTATAGAGGTATAAATGACAAATAAAAATGGTATATTCTTATAATGTACAATGTGATATTTTGATATATGTATACATTGTGAAACAATTTCCAAGAGTTAATTAGCTATGGAGCTAATTAACCTATTCTTCACCTCACATAGTTATCCGTGTGTGTGTGTGTGTGTGTTTGAGTGTGTGTGTATAGTGAGACTATTTAAGATCAACTCCCTTACTGATTTTCAAGTATATAATACGTTCTTATTAACTATAGTTACCATTCTGTAAAATGGATCTCTAGAACTTATTCCTCCTGTCTAGCTGAAATTTTATACCTGTTAATCAACATTTGTCTCCCCTTTCTCCAACCCCAACCCCAGTAGAATGGCAACCACCATTCTACTTTCTTTAGTGTCTACTATAAGTGAAATCACGTAGTATTTATCTTTCTGTGTCTGGCTTATTTTGCTTAGCAAAATGTCTCAGGATTCATCCATGTTGTCACAAATAACAGAATTTCTTTTTTCTTCCTTCCTTTTTTTTTTTTTTTGAGAGAATCTCACTCTATTGCCCAGGGTGGAGTGCAGTGGCGTGATCTTGGCTCACTGCAACCTCCACTTCCTGGGTTCAAGCAACTCTCCTGCCTCAGCCTCCTGACTAGCTGGGACTACAGGGGCCCACTACCACACTTGGCTAATTTTTGTATTTTTAGTAAAGATGGGGTTTCACCATATTTTCTAGGCCAGTCTTGAACTCCTGAACTTGTGATCCTCCTGCCTTGGCCTCCCAAAATGCTAGGATTACAGAGTTGAGCTACTGTGCCTGGCAGAATTTCTTTTTTTAAAGATTGAATAATATTGCATTCTGATACACACACACACACACACACACACTACATTTTCTTTATGCACTCATCAGTTGATGGACACTTAGCTTGATGTGTCCATAAATGGCTGCTGTGAATAATGCTGCATGAAAGTGCAGCACTAAATCAATATATTGATTTTATTTCCTTTGAATATTTGCACAGAATTGAGATATCTGGATCATATAGTAATTCTATTTTTAACTTTTTGAGAAAGTTTCATACTGTTTTTCATAATGACTGCACTAATTGACGTTTGCACCAAAAGTGTACCATATGCAATAGTTCTCTTTTCTCCACATCCTTGCCAATACTTGTATTTTTGATAAAATCCATTTAAACAGGTGTGAGGTCATATCTCATTGTGGTTTTAATTTCCCTTTTCCTGAAGATTAGTGATGCTGATCATTTCTTATATACTTGCTGTTCATTTATATGTCTTCTCTTGAGAAATGCCTCTTCAGGTTATTTACCCATTTTTAAATTGGTTATTTGTTTTCTTGCTAATGTTTGAATTTCTTACATATTTTGCACCTACACTCATCAATACATACACGGTTTCAAATATTTTCTCTCATTCTGTAGGTTGTATTGTCACTCTGTTGATTGTTTCTTTTGCTGTACAGAGCTTTTTAGTTTGATGCAAGTCTATTGTTGCTTTTGTTACCTGTGCTTTTGGGGTCACATCTAAAAATTCATTGGCCGGATCAATGCCAAACTTTTCTCCATGTTTTCACTTAGTAGTTTTACAGTTTCAGGTCTTACACCTGTCTTTATTTCATTTTTTGCATATGGTGTGGTCCAAATTCATTCTTCTGCATGTGGATATTCACTTTTCCAACAACATTTATTGAAAAGATTGTTCTTTCCCTATTGTGGCACCTCTGTTGAAGGTCAATTAATTACAAATGCATGGATATGCTGGACTCTTTATTCTGTTCCAGTGGGTTATATGTCACTTTTATGCCAGTGCCATGCCATTTTAATTACAATAGTTTTATAGTACATTATGAGATTAGCTGGTGTGGTGCCTCCAGCTTTGTTATTTTTATCCAAGAGTGGTTTGGTCTTTTTTTTTTTTTTTTTGTAGAAATTTTAAAATTTTCTATTTCTGTGAAAAATGTCATTGGATTTTGGTAGGAATTACATTAAATATGTAGATCACTCTGGGTATTATGGACATTTTAACAATATTAGTTCTTCCAATTCATGAAGACAGGCTATTTTTCCACTTATTTGTGTCTCCTTCAATTTCTTCTGTCAATGCTTTATAGCCTTTAGTGTACTGACAATTCACCTCCTTGGTTAAAGTTTCCCTTTCAATATATTTTTTGACCCATTTTCTGCACAAGAGTATGTTGTTTAATTTCCACATTATGTGAGTTTTCCAATGTTTTGACTGTTATTAATTTCTAATTTAATGATATTGTGGTCAGAGAAAATACTTGGTATGATTTTAGTCTTCTTAAATTGGTTAAGACTTGTTTTCTGACCTAACATGTGATCTACCATGTTGAATGTTTCTTGTGTGCTTGAAAAGAATATGTATTTGACTGCTATTGGATGGAATGTTCTATATATGTCTGTTAGGTTCATTTGATCTATAGTGTTATTTAGATATGCTGGTTTCCCCATCCCTGTTGATTTTCTGTCTGTAAGATATATTCATTGTTGAAAGTGGGGTATTAAAGTCTCCTTCTATTATTGTATTGTATTTCTCTCTTCAGTTCTGCTAATATTTGCTTCACATAGTTAGGTGCCCTGATCTTGGGTGCATATCTATTTACAAGCATTAAATCCTCTTGATGAATGGACCCTGTGATCATTATATAATGGCCTTCTTTGTCTCCACTTACAGTTTTTGACATAAAGTCTGTTTTGTCTATGTAAATATAGCCATGTCTGCTCTCTTTTAGTTATCACTTGCATAAAATATTTTTCCATCCCTTCACTTTCAACCTGTATGTGTTCTTAAAGGTAAAGTGAGTATTTGGAGGCAGCACATAGTTTAACGTTGTGTTTTTAAATTCATTCAGCCACTCTAAGTTTTTTGATTGTAGAATTTAATCCATTTACATGTAATTATCCATAGGTAAAGAATTACTGCTGCCATTATGTTAATTGTTTTCTGACTTGTGTGGTTCCTTTGTTCCACTCTTCATGTCTCGATGCCTTCCTTTGTGATTTGATATTTTTGTAGTGATATACTTTAAATAATTTATCTTTTATATACAGATTATAGATTTTCTTTCTTTGTGGTTACTATGAGGTTTACATAAAATGTGTTATAGTATAATAATCTATTTTAAGCTGATAATAACTTAACTCTGACTACATTAAAAAACTTCTCCTCCCCTGCAGATTTTATTTATTGATGCCACAATTTACATTTTTAATGTATCTATTAACAAATCTATTATTAATCTATAAATTTATTATATGGGTATGATAGGTATAAAATATATGGATTAACAATATATTCATTGTTATATCTATTAACAAATTATTGTGCCTATAGTTATTTTTAATGCTTTTATATTTTATTATACTTGAGTTGAAAGTGATTTATGCACTACTATTATATTAGAGTATATGAATTTTACCATATTCTTACCTTTAAGTGAGTTTTATTTTATATTTTTTATTCAAAGTTAATAGACTCTGTTTCTTAGAGCAGTTTTAGATTCACAGAAAAATTGAACATAATACACAGAGTTCCTATGTACTCACCTCCTATCCCTACAGTTTCCCTTATATTAACGTTTTGTGTTGGTGTGGCATATTTGTTACAATTGATGAATCGGTATGGACATGCTATTATTAACTAAAGTTCCTGTTTTACATTAGAATTTACTATGCATTGTACAATTCTATGGGTTTTGCTAAATGCATAACTTTAACTTTTATCCATCGTAAGGACTAAGGGATATACAATTTTATTAGAATAAATAGGCAAGAAGTGAATATAATTATAAATCAATGTGTGCAATAAAGTGGTTTAAATTATGTGGATTGTTGCTGCAGAATGTAATAAATTTTTAATTGCACTGTAACATACTTCTAAAAGTAGACATACAGTGAGTTACATAGTTTTATGTTTACATGATTATAGTTAGAATTCTTTCATTTCAAATAAAAAATTTTTCTTTAGTATTTCTTGTAAGGCAGGTGCAGTGATGAACTACCACAGCTTTTGCTTGGGAAAATATTTCTGTCTCCTTTATATCTGAAGGGCAGTCTTAGTGGGTGTAGTATTCTTGGTTGCCACTTTTTAAAAAGTTGAGCTCTTTGAATATATTATTCCACTGTCTTCTGGCTGCAGGGTTTCTGCTGAGAAATTTGTTGAAAAATTTTTTGGGGTTCCCCTATATGTGATGTGTTACTTTTCTCTCTGCTTTCAAATGTTCTCTTTGTCTTTGACTTTTGAGAATTTAATTATAATGTGTCTTGTGTGTGTGTAGACTTATATTTATTCTGTTTAATTGCTTTTGGTTTGATGTATCTAGTCATTAATTTCCCTCTCCAGATATGGGAAGTTTTTGCCATTATTTCTTTAAGTAAACTTTCTCCTTCTTCTCTTCCTTCTCTCATTCTGCTACTCCTATATTGCATACATTGGCTTTCTTGATAATCTACCATAAATTCTGCAGGTTTTCTTCACTTATTTCACTTTGTTTTCTATAACTAGATAATTTCTAATGATATGTCTTTATGCTCACAGATTCTTCTGCTTAATGAAATCTGTAGTTGAAGTCTCTATGATATTTTTAAGTTCAGTCTTTGTGTTCTTCAGCTCCAGAATTTATATTTAATTTTACTTTTAATAGTTTCTATTATTTTGGAACTTTTCATTTTATTCGTGTATTATTTTCCTAATATTTGCTTAGTTGTATATTTGTGTTCTCTTATTCTCATTGAGCTTCTTTAAGATGATGGTGTTGATGACAATAATGACAGGATCTTGCTCTGTCACCCAAGCTGAGTATAGTGGCATGATCATACCTTACTGTAGCCTCAAACTCCTGGGCTTAAGTCATCATCTCACCTCAGCCTCCTGAGTAGCTGGGATTACAGGGTGTGCCACCATAGCTAGCTAATTAAAAAAAACAAGTTGTAGAGAAGGGGTCTTGTTATGTTCCCCAGGCTGGTCTCAAATTCCTGCCTTCAAGTGATCCTTGAACCTTGGCCCCCAAAAGTACTGATATTATAGGCATGAGACACTGTACCTGCCCAAGATTATTATTTTGAATTTTTTTACGTGTAGCTAATAGAGCTCCATTTCCCTAGAGTTTGTGTGTTTGATAGAGTAGGCACCTTTTCCAGTTTTTATAGACTGACTTCAACAGGGAAAACCCTTCACTAGTCAGTTCATCTAGAGATTCTGTGTGGGCCATGTAACAGAATCTCTGGAGAGAGTTTGGTGTCTAGATTAATAGTTGAGCAGGTCTGGCCCCTGGAACCACAGAAGCTGGCCAGGCACCATGATCTACTGGGGTGGGCCTTTTGTCTGGGTTTGCAGAAGCAGTCCTGGAGCTGGGGTCCACAAAGACCAGCCTGAAGCCTGGGTCCATAGCAGCCAGCTGGAATCTGGGGTGGGCCTGGGACCTGGGTCTATGATATAATAATAGGCTTGGGTCTTTTGTCCTGGATCCACAAACTCTGTCCTGGAGCCTGGATCTGCAGCAGTGGTCCTGGTGTTTAGGTCCATGGGGCCAGCCTGGTATTGGGATGTAGTGTAGCAGGTCTGAACCCTGGGTCTGTTCAAGTAAACTGGTAATGTGGAGTTCTAGGGGCTGGCCTGAACACTGGGGCCATGGGAACCGTCTAGAGCTGGGCAGACCTGAAGGCTGAGTCTATGTGGGCCAGCCTGGATCCTGGGGCCATGAGGTCTAGCCTGGTTACAGATTTCACTGAAAAAATATAGCAAAATTCTTTATGCCTATGAATCCTGTCCACTGGAAAAGTTTAATTAATTGGCTCACTTCACTTTAATGGAGGCATAACCTGTGTACACTATAGTGCATATCTTAATTCTACAGCTTGACAAAATTTTACATATAAATAAACTTGTGTAATTACTTATGAGATCTAGATAAAGAACATCTCTGTTAGCTTATTCTTAAATTGAACTCTTGATTTTTTTGGGAGCAAAGTCTGTGTCCCCAGGTCTAGATAAAGAACAATACATCCCTTTCTGTAAGCTCTCTTCTTCCCCTAAAAATGTTTTTTCTGGCTTCTAAATTTTTCAGGCCATGAGTATATCACCTGCTTCAAGGGAAGCAGATATATCCCTATATTCCAAATCCTATTCTGAAGCAGTGGACTTGGCCTCTTGTACTCTAAGATTTTTTGCAGGCATGCCTTTTCTTTTTTCTCTAAAGCATATCTAACCTAATTGTTTTAATTCTGTATCCATAATGACTAACAAAGTTGAGTATCTTTTCTGTGTTTATTGGCTATTTCAATTTACTGCTTTGTGAAGTGTCTGTTCAAATTATTTGCTGATTATTGAATGGGCTATCTCACATTTCTTATTGATTCATAAGAGTTCTTTCTAAGTTCGGGTACAGCCCTTCTTAAAAGAACACTTTCCGAGGACACCTCTCAATAAGTTTTGCAAATAGCTCCGAGTAGAACAATTATTCCACTTCGTAGGATTTTGCTTTTCCTTCTCTATTAAACCAATCCTGACCTATTGAAAATGAAGTGAGGCCATTAAATAAAAATTGTACTTTATCCAAAATGTAATATAGAAACATTGCACATACCTTTTTAAAATTAAACCTTATAATGGCATCATGAATAATTAATAATAGACAAAGGAATCTGAGCAGTGTTCCATAACGAAGTTTGTTCATTCAAGAATAAAAGAGAGTGAATAATCTATGTATTTATATGTTGTAAAGGTATTATAAATATATCTGAGTAAGCATGTAGGAGTATAACCATTTTAAGGCAGGAGAACAGACCACTAGATGCTATCGCATTGTTCCTGCATACCTTTGATTCTAAGTGCTTTTATAAAGGGAAACTATAACTTCTGAGAAATAAGACTTTAGACTATAGATTATTTGTTTAATAAAATAGCAAGACATATCAGGAAGCTCAGCATATCTCATTTAAATAGGCACTGGCCTCAATAAAGAAACTATTTTCTCTCAAAATTCTAATCCTTTTAAATAATACATTTTGTTAATCAGCAAAAATAATCACAGTCCCCTTACTTTCTCTTTCTTATTTGTGTGATATGGTGGTTGACACTAAGAAAATTCTCAGAAGCTCTGTGTTCGTATAAGTGTTAAGGAAAAAAATTGCAAAATGAACAAATATATTTAACCTTTGTATATAAGGACTGACACCTAATATAGATCGACATCATCTAAATAAAGTTTAAATAATAGCACATTTTTTAGAAAATTCCATTCCCAGTCAGGAATATCAGATCGCTTTTAGTGTTTGTTAGTGTTTCTCTTGCTGTTCCGCTTAGTGCTATTGGCTTTTGATCTTTAACCTTTCCTTGAATATCTAGCTCTCCTGCCAATCTCAACAACCGGTGGAAATCTGACTGAGGAGTTTTTCTAAATCCTGTGACAGAAAAGTTTTATAATGAGAAGGCCTATTCTGTGTCATTGAGGATAAAGCTATCAATCATAAATAATCCATGGCAATAAAATAATAAGGATAATAATGTTTTGCCTTTATCTCCTAGTTCTCGTGTTTTAGGATCCCTGTAGGACTCAATCTAATGTTGAAGGATAGGTAACATTCCACTGATTATTTCTGTGTACCCACCAATTCCCAAAGCGTTGTGATGGAGGCTTACTATTTTAAAACTGAAGGTACAGAGCAAAGTTAATAAGCTTTTATTCAAGGAAGATTTTCAAAATTATTGATATGACATCTATTTCAAATTGTCGTGAATATGCACAGCACAGGAAAAGAAAGCAAGAGTTAAAACTCAAGTTTTACTTTTGATTCTTCTCCTATAACGAATAACAAGTACATGAGAAAGTCATTAAAACACTTCGGGCTTTACTTCACTGGTCTCATTTTCAAATTAAAGTTTTGTGAAAAAGTTTCCCTGATATTTTTTGCTTTATTATTTTAATATAAAGTTTAGTTTTATAAAGTTTAGATGAATAAAAATTTAGGTTTTAAAGGAGAAAATCAAAGAACTGTATCTGTTGTGAGATAACTGGGTTTAATAATACTATAGATACATTTTTCACATACATCAGAAACAACATTGCTCTGTAAAGAGGATACAAATGGTAATACCAGTGTCGAAGCCCACGTTTCATTACTCATGAACAGAACATGCTACTTTTTCTCAAATTTGCACCACTAGATGGAGGCCTTGACGGAATAACATTTCAGGAAATAGAACTTTGAGAATTCAGGTTTGAAATGGAAGATTCCAGCTGGGCACAGTGACTCACGCCTGTAATTCCAGAACTTTGGGAGGCCAAGGTGGGTGGATCACTAGGTTAGGAGATCGAGACCATCCTGGCCAACATGGTGAAACCCCTTCTCTACTGAAAATACAAAAATTAGCTGAGATTGAGTCTCTGCACTCCAGCCTAGGCGACGGAGTGAGACTCTGTCAAGAAAAAAAAAAAAAAAAAAAAAGACAATCCTCATACAACACCAAAGGGAATTAAGCTCTTCTCTTGTAGTTCAATGCACTTTAAATTTGCTTTGGATAGAGTGCCAAGCTGAGCTAATGATTTTCCCCAATTTCTATGGCTGTTCTTGCTCCCCTCATACTGTTTTTTGAAGTAGACATCTTATTAAATTTTCTAAACTGAAATTCTAATAGTCTTCCTATCCAAATTGTGTGAGTCTGGGCAAAGAAAAAAGTTGAAAATACTAAGCAGATATTTGGATACGGCTGTAGCATATCTGTAGAAACTCACGTAAGGGTTTAAGAGGAGACAGGAGTGGAATTATAATGTGAAATTGGTCTATGTTTATAGAAACTGTTGCTCTGTTCCCTGATAAGATTACTTTTGTGTTACTTTAAAAAATACTACAGTGATCATCTGGTCAGTTCTCTGTACAGCTGCCATTATTTCCGCAGTGTGCTCCTGTGGCCCACCACCACCTCTGCATCTCATTCTGAGTACTATACGGCTTTCAACTTTTTCTTTGACACTGGTTATCCTATTTGTTTTCTAATTTCTGCCTTTATCTTGTATAAAAGAGAAATAAAAAGACATTTGGCCTCAATATTGCTTCCTCCCTGTAATAGCTCTGATCCTTCTCTGCCAGTGTCTTCCTCCCTCATGCCAAAGATATGTCCATCCCTGTCTTGGATCCTGTCTCTGGTTTTAACCTTCTACTTGGCTCTCTTACCAACTCACTGTCACCCTCCATATACTATAACATGCTGTCAGTGTGTAGGAGGTAATCTTTTCTTTCATTCTGCTGTAAACATCCCAAAGAAGAAATGCATGCATTCTAAGGAAGAACATCCATATTCTTCATCGTCATGATGACTATTTATTGAATATTTATGCATGTACCAAGATAAGTAGTTTATAAATGTAATGTTATTTCATCATCACAAAACGCTATGAGTTAATTACTATTTCTCTTATATAGATAAAGATAATGCAGCTTAGAGAAGTTAATTTGCTCTCATTACACAGCAAGTGATGAATACAGATTTTGACACTGCATCTGTCCTCACAACATAAAAACTTAACCCCTGTATTGTATTACTTAGAGTTAAAGGAAAGTTTTCTTCTTTGGGTGTATTCTCTCAATCAAGCCTTTCCCCTGCTTATAAAATGGCCTTTTTTATTTTTGTAATTTTTCATTGACAATTTGATGAACTATCAATTTCTACCATTAGAAACCCTTTTTCAGACACCTAGCATTTGAGAAAAGTATAAGTCTTTAGAAAATGATTAATTCAATTCTCCAAGTTTTAATAATGCTCCAGTTCAAAAAGGTAGCAAATGGAGGAGCCAAGTTCTGAGTTCATGAAAATCACTGGATTTGACCTTTTGTGTTTATGTGAGAGCCAATATACGTATTTTTTTCCCTATGGAGGCAAGTTTGTCTTAATTTTCTTTTCAAGGTGCTGTGAAAAAATGCCACTGTTTACCTTCACAATGTGTTCTCTGTATTCTCTATACAACTTCCAACATCTCACTTCCAACATTTTTGCTAAGGGAATGCAGAAAGTGTCATCCATCTTTATTTATTTATTTATTTTTGAGACGGAGTCTTGCTCTGTTGCCAGGCTGCAGTGCAGTGGTGTGATCTCGGCTCACTGCAGCCTCTGCCTCCTGGGTTCAAGCGATTCTCCTGCCTCAGCCTACTGAGTTGCTGGCATTACAGGTGCCCACCACCATGCCCAGATAATTTTTGTATTTTTAGTAGAGATGGGGTTTCACCATGTTGGCCAGGGTGGTCTCGATCTCTTGACCTTGTGATCTGCCCTCCTTAGCCTCCCAAAGTGCTGGGATTACAGGTGTGAGCCACCGTGCCCGGTCCCATCTTTATTTTTTAATTGAATTTCTATGAACTAAATTAAATCTTACATTAGATATTATACATTAATGTGGTTCTCTCCATTATAGATGCTTTCTCTGATGCTCCTTTGTGATTCCTTTTTTTCTACTGACAAATCAGAAAGTTGTTCTAGATCCTTTCCCAAAATAGTTTTTGGGTCATCAGGCAATTACGTTTGTGTTATCTTAACCTTTTGTTGTTTGTCATTCTCGTCGCAGTTAAGGAAGACAGCAGAATCCATATACCATTTGACAATTGTTAGTAACAGAACACCATGAAATAGGCGGTAAATCATATGAAGGAAATGTTCCGGTTAAAGCCACCCCACCTCCAGAGGTCATTCCTGGATATCAGTAATGCTGTTATTGTTCTCTATCAGCTATATAAGTGAGGATCCCCAGATTTCTCCAGCAGAGAGGGAAGTACAAGTCTGATTTAAAAATGTTTTCTTTCTTTCTTTTAGCTACTTTGCTGGCTTTGAGCACAACCCAGAAAGAAGTTCAAAACCAAGAAAATGGTAAGTCTGATATGATAACAGGTATCATAAAGTTTTGAGACATGTTAGCAACTAGACTGTCATATTTTCTTCAGTCATTTTTTTCTTTCATTTTTCCTAGACCATAGAGAATAAGACGTAACAGAATTATATGAAGATTTCAACCCTAATTCTAACATAGCAAATGACTAGACAATCTACTCAGCGTGTGACTTGTTAAATCATAATTCCATTTTGATTGCCTTTTAAGTCTACTGATTTCGCTACAAGTTATATACGATTCAGTTCTTCTAATCAGTAGTACAGATTAACAACCACTGCACACTAACATTTCTAAGATTTCTCTAATCCGTTCTCAAGGGTCTTGCCTCATTACTTTAATCATGTGGTGTTGGAATTTGAGGGACATATATAGCTTATTTTGAACAGCATTTCTAATAGTTAATTGAAATAATCAAAGGACAATTTCTTGTTGGTACCTTTGTCCCTTTGGTCAATTAAAATATAATTTTAGAATGTTAAATAATTAAATTGATCAAAGAAGTTATTTTTTCTACAGAACTGTAGAGATAAGCCTTCTTCAATTTACTCATCTTAAATTAAGTATGTATTTATTGAAGACCTATTACACAGAAGGTACAAAAGGAACATGTGATGTGTTTACTGCCTTTAGGTAACAGACCATCGTCATGGGAGAGTAAGACTTGAATATACTTACTAAGGTAGTATGTAAAAGAAGTACTAAATTCAACATTTTTACTGATAGATCATGTAATACAAACAAGTGAAACACACTCCGTAGACCTGCAGGATTAAAATAATGACTAAGATGTCTCTCCTTGAAGTGCTGTATGAGAGCAGAGTGTGAGTCAGTGGTAAAGGGGCTAATTGCAGAGCATTTTTTTAATCTGTGAAAAGCATTTATTCTGAGGATCTAAAATCTGGACAGAGAGTACTGGACTTTCGAAAAAGCCTACACAAAATTGCCTCATTTCTTCCCTAATACATTAATGATCTAAGAATAAGGAGGTGAAAAAGAAAACCCTTTAAAAATAACATTGCTCCAGTCTGTCTGCAAGTATGTGATTTAAAATATCCTTGTTCTATTGAGGTGTCGGCTGCAAACTTTGGTAAAATTAGAAAAAATTAAAAACCCTTTCAAAAAACATACAAAAACAAAAACAAGCAAACCCTAACGTTATATCTTTCTTGGTAGGTATACAGTAAACTACAAAAAAAAAAAATTCATTTAGAAAATGTGTCCATTAAAAAAAAAAATCCCTCTTGTAAGTTCTCAATTGCAGAGCTAAAAAATTGAATTTAAACGACCTGTAAGACTCGGACTGTTCCCAAACACTCAGTTGGTGTCAGAAAGAACTGGATGACCACAGATTCTAGAATCTGGTTGGCATTTTCAACAATTCAGTGGAAGTTTGGAAAGTTACTTCCACTCTTTGACCAAGTATTGGTTGAAATGCATGCTGCTAAAACCGTAACCAAAAGAGCCATTATGCTTCCAGAAAAATCTCAAGGAAAAGTATCGTAAGCCACAGTAGTAGCTGTTGGATCCGGCTCTAAAGGAAAAGGTGGATAGATTCAACCAGTTAGTGTGAAAGTTGGAGGTAATGTTGTTCTTCCAGAATATGGAGGCACCAAAGTAAATGACAAGGATTATTTCTCATTTAGAGATGGTGACATTCTTGGAAAGTATGTAGACCAAAATGAATCCTATTGAAATGGCATCAACATGAAACTGCCCATTCCACTGAAGTTCTGAAATCTTTCATCATGTAAATAATTTCCATGTCTTTCTTGTATACTAAACTAATGATAATGACAAAAAATAGTAATGACTAAATTATTAGACTCAAGTAAAAAGAGTTAAAAGGAGCTAGAAGAAAAGAGCAAGAATGGAGTATACTTGAGTTATTTTTTCATAGTTATGTTTGCATCTATTGTATGCTATGCTATTGCAATGAACATGAAAAAAGTAGTGCTTGAAATAAGATTAGCAACTATTGTAAATGTATCATTTGAACCTCTCCACCCTTATGGATTTTATTATTTTGAAAAGTACTTTTTCACATAGAAATAACATAAAACATTATTTAAAATGTGGAATATTTACAAGTCAACCTCAGGTGTCATTACAAAGTTTTCAGCTAAATTTTAAAATCATATATTTAGTTTTAAGAACTCATTTTAAAAATTCTTGTTACTTTAATATTTTTTCGTAATTTACAGTCTATATTTGGTCATATATTTTCAATGTTATATATCACGTAAAAATAAACTTAAAGTAGGAAGCCACATTAAGAACAATATAAAAGGACCATGAAAATTGTTGCAATTGATTTCTAGAAATAGGATAATGTATAAAGTGGGTTGCATCAAAGCTATACTTACATTTACCACAGGGTGACACCCTATCATCGTGAGTGACAATAAAACTATACTACACACAGAAGCACAATCACAATATGATGAAAACTAGCTCAAATTATTACAGGTTCTTTCTTTCAAGGAATTCATCATGAGAAACCAGAGTTTAAGCATTATGCTTAGTATTGTATAAGTTTAATTTTTCCTGACTCTAGTTACCTCAAGATTTTAATTAATTATAAGTAATTATCTAAAATAATTCTAAATAATTACCCAGGATAATTTTATAAAATTATCTAAATAAAACTAGATAATTCTAATATCTAATTTTACCTCTCCTCTTGGCATCTGCCCTTTCCTCCTAGTCATATCTTCTTTATTTAAAGAGAAAAACATGAATTCTACCTAATCTTCAAGCCAGCTATATATCAGTTCACTCACTCCTTGATTTGTAGAATCCACTTTGTAATTACTCTCCAATCAAGAGGAGTCTGGTCCCCAATGTCATCTTTCTATTGAAACTAGCTTTCAAAGGTTCAATGAGCTCATTGAGTATCAAAATGAGCTTGCATTTGACACTAACTGCTGTGCATCCCCCTTCTTTGGGAGCTTTCTTCTAGGGAGGTTTGGTGGCATTAGCCTCTTCTAAATTTGTTGTTATCATTTAGCTTGTTGCTATTCAGTGTTGTTAGTCCCTCTCCCTTAGTCTCTTTCTTATATGATTGCATCCTCCAGAATTTTGCCACCAAAAGTTCTGTCAGCCGATCAGTTTTCTGTACAGGAGTCCAGATACTATTTTATCAATCCCTTTCTTTGAGTTCAAGAAACACAATCCAACCAATATTGATTTCACAAGGTAGTGGGCTTCGGGGAGTGCACATCTTTTTCTTGAGTTTCCATTCAAGGTGTAAGGTTTTAGTTCCCAATGCTGAGAACACCCAAAGCAGATGGAAGGTGGCTTCCCCTCTGAATCCTTTTCAGACCCACCCTTCTATCTTTTCAACTTACCCACTGCCACCACTTGCCTTTTCTTGCATTTAATTCCCATGAGTGGTTCTATTGTTGGGCTCTACTGTTGGGTAGGGAGAAAAAAGCGGTCTTGGGCCCTCCATGTGAAGGTGGAGAGGGAAATAACTCCAAGTGATGTATTGTGTTAGGTCAGATTCTTCAGAAGCCAGTCCTTAAATGGGACTATTTTAAAAAATATTTATTGAGGGCTTTCCCAGAGAGAGGATTCAGGAAACAGGGTAGATAAGGAATAAAGCTAAGCAAAATGTGGTCTCGTGTGCAGACTAGCTTAGTCTAACCAAACAGAAAAGTCTGGAGAACCAATTGATCCATAGAGTTGGTCCCACTTGAGGCAAGGAGGTCAGACTTTTATACACTCATGCCAGAGAACCACTGCTGAGGGTAGCTATCTGGAGAGTGGGGTAGCTGTGGGTTGCTAAAAGCCAATACTCACAGCAAGTCAATGGCCACTGGCCAGTGAAGGGGATGAGGGCAGGGCTCCCATAACTTCTACAGTTGTCTTCTGATGGAGGATCTGAAAGAAAACACTTTTTTCACTGCAAAGGTTAATCCTTGCAAATATCCTAAAGGTAGACACGTTCTGTTTTTGTCTTATTATTTAGTCACTTTTAAAAACTCCATTTACATATGGAAAACGAAAAGTAGAAACTTCACAGTGGAGAAACTTGGCAGATACTATCTTAACTAAGTAATCAAGTTAACGTGATCAGTACCGAGACACAGTGATATCAGGCACCCCCTGATGTGCTGCAGGGAGAAGGGCTCTTCACCTCTGCAGTACTCTTTCCAAAACCCATAACTCCAGTTTAGTTATAAAAAAAATCAGGCAAACACAAATTGAAGGACATTCTATATAATAGCTGACCAGTACTCTTCTTAAGTATACAGGTCATAAAAGACAAGGAAAGATTGTGAGGCTCAAACAGATTAGAGGAGACTAAGAAGTTATAAATAAATGAAACGTGGGATTTTGCATTGAATCCTGGAACAGTAAATGAACATTAGTGGACAAACAGGAAATTTGAATAAAATCTATAGTGTAGTTAAGAGTATTCTACCAGTGCTAATTTCTTCATTTGGATAGTTGTACCATGATTATGTAAGAGGCAAACATAAAAGGAAGGTAAGTGAAAGGTATACATGCACTCTGTATTGTCTTGGCAACCACTCTGAAACCTAAAATTATTCAAAAATTAAGTTTTTTTTCTTTTGAAAATTCTTATTCTGTTTACTTAGAAATGAGAGACTGGGTCTGTGATGAAGAAGAATCAATTCTGCCATATTACAAGTGCATGAAATAGTTGACAGAACAATATTTCTATTGAACAGTGAAAAATCAATAACATAAAGGAATATTGATGTCAAGCATAATTTGATGGTACATATTCACTGAGGTGATACATGACAAATGGCTGTAGTATGGCAAACAGAGAAGAGCTACTTTGTTTTCCAATAACTTACTATCATAATTGCCTTAGAGTGAGAACAACGTATTATCAAGTCACTTTAGATTTTGCTAAAAGAAGATGTTTGGGCAAGAAGAGAGCACTTACTTTATACTTTACTCTCCACTTCCCCTACGTGTTTGGCAAGACCAGTCTGTGCAATGGCAAGGTGAGTCCCTGGTATCTCTTTTTCTTCTAGCATTTGTTTCTCTAAGTGGAATATGAGATTCACTGCATTTTTTTTTTTTTGGTGAATGATATGAAATAGAGGACAGATGTTGATGATCGGAGAGCTTATGATTGTGAATTATGTTAAGCTGGAAGTAATACAATTCTTAACTAACTGTAGCTTAAACAAATAGAAGTTTCATTTTGTATATCACGCGAAGTCTGAAGGTTGACAGGCTCTTGTATTTCAGCTCCTCCATCTTCTTTTGTGGGTGCTCCACCCATTGCAGGACACCCAACGGCCCTGCCTCACTTACTGAAGACTGTTAGGGTGCTCCAGTGCTGTGACAGCCAAATCAGCCAGCAAAGATTTCCAAAATGCTCCCAGTTGAGAACCACTGGGCACATTGCTCCCCTGAACAAAATCAGAGTTGTATTAGCAAGAAAGAGGAGAAAGAGACCTTGGGCTAGCAGTGCCTGCCAGAGAAGATGATGACATAGAAAATGAAGGGCAGAGTTAAACTGAAAAGTAAAAAAAAAAAAAAAGGATGAAAAAGTTATTTTTTTTTACTTTTACTCTCAGGTCAGGGACTGACTTGCATCTAAAATTAGTTACTGAGTACATCGTGCAATGTGCAAAAGTAACATAGCATAATGTAACTGCCACCTGAAACTGCGACCACGGAACAGTAGCAAAGAGGGAGTGAGGGAAAGGAAGGTAAGAGGCATCACTATCATCTGATAAAAAAGCAAGGATTGGAGAATAATTACCCACATGGTAATTGAGAGGATTAAATAAACTCATAGTGAAAGAAAATGTTGTAGAATGAACTGAACTATGCAGAACACTTTGTCAGGTTTTTTTTTTTTTTCTCCAGAATTAAACAGACTGATGAAAGAAAAATTGTAATATGTATAGCTCTTCCACGAAAAGGATTGTAAGCTTCTCCAATTCTGTTACTCTTCTATCAAAGGAAACTACAGGTTATACAGAAAAGATAAATGCAGTTTTAAGCTGAAATTAATATTGGTTGATTCTATAATTCTACTATTTTTCCTTTTTTCTTTTTTAGGAAGTAAATTCAGACAACCGTGTTAGTTTTATTTACGATTTAATTTACGGGTGTGTGTGTGTGTGTGTGTGTGTGTGTGTGTGTGTGTGTGTGTGTGTTTATTTTTTTCTTTTCTTTTCTTTGAGAGACAGAGTCTTACTTTGTCACCCAGGCTGGAGTGTAGTGGTGCAATCACAGCTCACTGCAGCCTTGATCTCCTGGACTCAAGTGATCCTCCCAGCTCAGCCTCCCAAGTAACTGGGACTACAGAAACACACCACTACACCTGACTAATTCTGTATTTTTTGTAAAGACAGGGTCTTGCTATGTTGCCTAGGCTGGTCTTGAAATCCTGGGCTCAAGTGATCCTTCTGCCTCCAGCCTCTGACACTCATGTAATTGACCTCATGTAAAGGAAGAGAGCTATTCCTGTTAGTCCTAGTGAAGCTTGATCAGTGCTTCTTGAATGACAGTAAATGTGAACAGATAACATATACAGTGTGCAAAAACTTCTGAAAATAATCGATTTATGCAGATGACATAACTAGGGTTAAAGTATTAGGGACCCTTAGCATCACAAGATACCTTTAGGAATCTCCTTTGATTTAATTACTCTGTTTAGCAGTAATCTTTGTCTAATATACTGTAAATTTTACTAGTTTATCTTTATTATCTATCTTGTCCACTACAAAATAGAAAGAACGTCTTTGTTTTTTCTATTTACTACTGTGTCTGCAGTACTGACAGCTCTGGAATACACAGTAGTCACTCAATAAATATAAGGGAGTAGATGAATGAATTAAAGCTCTCTGTATCTGTTGATCATCCACAATTTAGATGTCCTATACCACATTCCAAGTAAGCTTACATTTGAGCACATCTGGTAATTTAAAAAATGTATGCATGTATGAAAATATTTTAATAGTATACAGCACTGCAATAAAACTCTATTAAAATAGAAAAACATGAGTTGAACATCTTTCCACATTATATAAGTAATTTCTTGGTCCCAATTTATTTCAAATGCATATATTCCAATTAAACATACATATACTAAATCTATATATATTCTGAATATATACTTTCTACATATGTATATAAATATAATATATATTTTCTAAATGTGTATATTTCATACATACATACTATCTATCAAAGTATTACAATAATCAGATTGGACATAGCCTAGCAGCCAGTTTATAACCTTAAAAATGTAGTTGGTAGTGCTTTTAAAACATGATTTAAGCAGCAAAATCAGCTAAGAGAAGAGCATAATTAAGGAGATTATAGACATATCTGTTAAAGAAATTAAATTCCTGGTAGAAATAAGAGAAGGTAAAAAGCTCACAAGTCCTTTTTTCTTTCATAGTTGAGGGCAAGCCGGGTACGTGTCCTGAATTTATAGAACCTTTTGACACAAAGCGACAGAGCTACAGTCAAGACTCAAGTCAAAAGAAATTTAGACCCAGTTTTGGTAAACAGGCCTCTAAGCAACAATCTAAGATTTCCACCTACTGTTCCGGGGTTGCTTGTAGAAATGATTACGACTGCAAAGACCTTATGAAGTGCTGTGGTACCTTTAGGTGTGGCCTGAGGTGCACACATGCTCTTATGGTTGACCCTGTATTTTTCAATTCGCCTCCACAATCTAAGGCATAAGTAAGTATCAAGCAACATGGTCTCCTAATCAGCTCTCTGATTCTCTTATCTTAAAATACTTTCTGTATCTTTTGTCTTAGTATTCTTCCAACCCAACCTCATATTTCATATTCAATTATAACTATAGTATAGAATTTATAGTTAGAATGGTCTAGTTCAAGCATTGTGGAAGACAGTGTGGTTGCTTCCTCAAGGATCTAGAAATAGAAATTCCATTTGACCCAGCAATCCCATTACTGGATATATACCCAAAGGATTATAGATTATTATATTATAAAGACAGATGCACACATATGTTCATAGTGGCACTGTTTACAATAGCAAAGACCTGGAACCAACCCAAATGCCCATTGATGATAGACTGGACAAGGAAAATGTGGCACATATACACCATGGAATACTATGCAGCTATAAAAAATGATGAGTTCGTGTCCTTTGTGGGGACATGGATGAATCTGGAAACCATCATTCTCAGCAAACTGACACAAGAACAGAAAATCAAACACTGCATGTTCCCACTCATAGGCGGTTGTTGAACAATGAGAACACATGGACACAGGGAGGGAAGCATCATACACTGGGGTCTGTTGAGGGGGGCAAGAGGGACAGCGGGGGAGTGGGAAAGTTGGGGAGGGATAACTTGGGGAGAAATGCCAGATATGGAGAAATGCCAGATGTGGGTGACGGGGTAATGGAGACAGCAAACCACATTGCCATGAGTGTACCTATGCAACAATCCTGCATAATCTGCACATGTACCCCAGAACTTAAAGTACAATAAAAAAAAAGAATGGTCTGGAATACAGTCCACTTTCTCTATGACATATAAAAGGGCATGCATCTCACAAGAAATTCTACATATATGCCACCTGATTTCAATTATTTATTAATTCAATGAACATTTATTGGATGCCCACAATTGTCACACACTGAGAATACAGAGATGGACAGGACAGATGCAACCCCTGTAATTATTCGGTTGATAATATTAGCATATGTTCTTCATTCTTCACTAATGACCAGAACTTTTCCTCTCTTTTATTCTGTTCTGCACCCCTTTATTCTCCAAGGAAAAGAAAGCATAAATCTCACCCCACTTAAAAGCTAGGCATCAGTTTTTAATACTTGATTGAATTACTTTCTTTTCTGTTTTCCTCCCAGATATTGGATGGAGAAATAGATTCAGATGGAGGCATGATTTAGCTTATTTTTCTTGACTCATCTCTACCCAAACATTACTCTCTCTTGTTCTTAAAATCTGCATATTAAAAGCTCAGCATCATCTATTTTTGAGCTCTGTGTCTCATTCAGGGGTTTTAATTAATTTTGAGTTCTAAGGGTACTGGTGATAATTGGATTAGCAAAGCATATGGTCTTCTCTGCTGTCCAGTTGGGATACCTATGAACCAGTGGGGGATCCCCAAAGTTTCGTTAGAATACGAAATCTAAGGGATTCTGGAAAACATTCAGAAGACACATATCTCAATTTAATCGTCGAAATGGCCTGCAGTTAATTCTGAAAGTTCACATGCCATACAGGTTCTTTGTTCCTGTTTTGTCTTGTATGTAATTGGTATTATTTTAATCTTTAATTTTATATTGATCTGACCTTTTACTATTTGTTTTGGGGAAATATATGGAAGAAATCCATGCCGTTGACATTTACTAATCTGCTTAAGTTAAAGCACAAAGTAGATGAGTGAGATCCATTAACAAGATCCATTAGGGAGCCATCTCTTCTGATGTCAACTTCAATATGACACATTTTTCCCATTCGTATAATATCAACTTGTTAATTTAAGAAATAATTAATGAACTTTAATAAAGCCTACCTTTGCAATGACGTGCTTTATAATATGGCATGCACATACATGAATCATATGCATAGTAACTTGTATGAATTCAAAGAACAAATAAATTGCTGGTATAAGCTATGGCTGACTATACTGGCAAATATTCTCATTTCTTCTTACATTTTATTCAGGGATGGGGAAGAAGAAAATCCAGAAAGAAGAATTCTACATAAATATTAGTATGTTTCTTTTATATTTTTTCAAAAGAAAACTTGTTAGAAAAAAAAGGAAAATTATGTTTACCAAAAAGTAGTAGCCAAAAGTTCCATATAGCTCAGCATTGTACTATGTCGCTCAAGGAGTACATTCAATATACTCCTCTGCAAAGCTGTAATTCTGATTTTGTTTTACTGAGTCAATGAGTAAGAAAATTATTGTGTTCTGTAGTACTGAAATAAAAGTGAGGTTGCAGCTGAATTGATGAGTTAAGACTAATCTTGCTGTTAGTGTCTAATTGACCCTAACATGGTGGGTTTTAGGCACTTTGAATATCAAAAGGTAGGTTGATGATAATGTTAGTGAAAAATTGGAATTGACCACTTTAGCTGCTTACTAAGTAAGATTACTTCCTACCACCATGAGATATGTAGTTTAGCTAGCAACTTTTAAAATATATTTTTATTTATTTTGAATTCCACAATTAATATATCAATTCATTCTCAGTATAAACATATTTTTAAAAATTATAAATAAACTAAATTCCCTCTTGACTTACCTAGAAATAACTACTATAATTTATTTGAATTTTTATCCAAATGGGCCTTTTGGGGTGCGTTCATGCATAAATATGTAATGTTATTTTGTGTACTTAATTAAACATAAAGTATGCATTATAGCATATCCATTATGTTCCAGCCTTAATTTTTTACTGAACAATATGTCTTGGAGATAATTCCATGTCAATTTGTAGAGAATTGCCTCATTCTTTTTCACTGCTGCTGAGGATGTTATACAATAAATATATTAGAATCAACTCTAGTATGCCTCCGCTGGGAGCCATGTATGTGGCTATAATTTTTTTGCTATTAAAAATGATTTTTAGTGACTATCCTTACATATACATGTTTTAATATAATTATTATTTGGATATGGTAAGACCGACAGATCAGAAGACGACTACCACTGAAGAGGTAGTGTGTTATTTGCAGATCCCGAGAGAAGGGGACATGCCATGGGTGACATGACATGCTGTGGGTGGTCACACATGAAAGCCTCCATGACAGGAGGCAGAGGGAGCAGGAGAGGACTGTGGGCAACATCTTCCATTGTGGTTTCTGTGGGAAGGAATGGTTGATGCAGGATAAGAAGGTTAAAGATAAGCTAGTCTGTTTCAGTGCGCTCTGGGGTACAGAGACTGCCCCTGGTTGTCTGATACCCTGTGGTGATTAGGACAGGTAGATGGTGGTCTGGAGTGTGAGAGCCCAGAGGAGCTGGTTGTGGGGAGTGGACACTGAATCGCCTTGCCTTTGTAAAGCAAGCTCACTGGATGGGTTGCTTGCTGTCTCTAAGAATTGGCTAATCCTGGGAGGGATGGTCTTTTTAGGGTGAGCAAGGCCACAGATGTCAAGGTATCAACACTCAGAAAATAAAAGCCACTTGCTATTATTCTTCCATTTTATGTCCCTATGTTAGCTTCTAATGGGACTGTAGAAGGGAAAACAGATTAAAGCTTTTCTATGTGACTCATATTAAATATACACGTAATACGATTTTGAAATTTTTATGTGTAATATTTATTTACCAAGGGAGCTGGATAATCTGCATATTTGAAAATAGGATTGAGTCCGTACAGTAAATAAAATGATACTTTGTTCCCAAAGCAAAAGGATGAAATGTGGAATCTCAAAGTGCTAGAGATTAGTGCCTCTGTGATTCCCAACATTCTTATCCATAAAACTGGAAAGGGGGTCATATAGAAACCTAGTCCAGATAGGCAAGGGAGCAGATTAATTTTGGTTAAATAAGTAACAGAACCTGATATTTTTAGGTGTGTGGTATTCAAGAAATAAACGGCTTGAGATGGTAAACCACCAACTGAATCAGTTGGAACGACTTTAAAACACGTAATACTTTATTTTTCTTCGTGATTCTAGTGGTGATAACAGATGCTGGGGAGAGGCCTGTAGCCCAGGTTGAATCATTTTCACAGTTGCTACTCAGTAGATATATGTAAGTAGTTCCTCTATTCTTAGATCTTGGTTTTATTCCTTCCTTCCATATCTGCTCACTTTTGCCCAGTGGTTTGAGAGGGCTGGCGTTCATTTCCTCTGAAACACCATCCTTAGGAGCTAGTCTTTTAATCTACAGTTTCTTCTAGCTGTCTCGAGGCTTAACATACCGCTATCCACTCACTATCTCTTGGATGTTTAAAAAACTTTGTCATTTACTAACAACCTCCTTTTCTCTTCCTTGTTAAGGGAATTTTCACTTCTGTGTCCCTAGCTGGTATTATCATAGGGTCTCATAATAAAAAGGAAAGAGCAAATAGCTATGTTGTGTTTGCTTCTTTGAAGACCTTCCCACTTTAAAAATTGTTTAGATTGAGGTTTACCCATGGTTCATAGGTGAAGAAGAAGTCAAACAGAAAATATTTAAAAAATAAACCCATGGTGACGGGTACAAAGTGTGAAAAATCTAGAATATATTTTCTGTTTCACTTATTATTAAATCACCACTTTTAAACAACATACACTGAGAAAGAATCAATATTCTTCCACATTACCTGCTTAGATAATAAGACGCTTTCATGCCTTAAGTGGTTGAATTCATAGCTTTTCTGTTTCTGGACCTACCTGTTTTTTAATATTTTGTACTTCTAGAAAGAAGTACATATTGGGAGAGTGATCTTCTGTTTCTTCAAGTTTATGGTAATTAGCCAAGAGAATTTTTCAGAAAGACAATGGGTGATGCTTGTTGAAATTTCAACTCCTCAAATGCTCAAGAATTTATGGTAGAAGGATGGATATAGGCTTCAGTTTGGCATTTCAAGTTGTATAGTGTCTATGAGGAAGTGTGGGTCCTTTTAGGTGATTCTCTTTGCCATGTTTCTACAGAGGTAAAGCACAAGCATGCTTGCGTAATAATGCTAAGATGAGACTCTCAGTTTTATGAAATCCCTTAGATGATTAGAACTAACTCTTCTTACCTTCCAAACAAAGTACCAGATATCCTAAGCAGGATTTGCAAACCATGTGACTGAAAACCTAATTAAAACTGATGTGGCATGCCTACTTTCAGGTAATGTATACCAAGCATCCTGGAGATGAGAGTGAAGTTCTTTGGGGGAAAAAGTGGTGAGAATGCTGTGACAATATTTCTCTCTCCCCATGGAGATGAGTTGAAGAAAATGCTTCCTTCTCATTGACAGCTTAGTAAGAGGAGCTCAAGTGCTTAACATGGCTTTCTGGAATTTGAGGAGTACCAGTTAATCATTGTCTAAATCACCCCTAAGGAAAAAAGCCTTCAAGTGAGTGGTTGGCTGAACAACCCTTTTGGCAGCATTTGAGAAGAAACCGCATACCTAGCTGCAGTAGATGAAAGGTGCATGCTTTCTGTGGAGCAGTTGTGGGCTACCTAGCAAAGAGAGACTGAACTCCCCTAGGAGATTTTCTGAAATGGAGAAGCAACTCAGCAGAGACAGGTTGGGACAGATTCTGGGAAGAGAGGGGGAATGATCAGAAGTTGTCAGCGGAAGGCAGGGTGCTGTCCACATCAAGGGAGTTGCAATCAGAGGCTGCAGGGTTGGAGAAGGGGTATCACTCTTTCACACCTACCCCCCTACTTCACCCACTGCCCCTCATGTCAAATAAAAACAAATAAATAAACAAATCCATAAGAGAAAGGGCAGCTTTCAGCATGTGTTCCAGCGGCAAACTGTAAAATAAATTTCAATAAGCTGAAGTTAACTAAAAATTATTTAATATTTGGTGAAGCAAAATTGTCAAACATAGAGATCCTCTTAACTAAAAACAAGACAATCAGAGAAAGCCATCTTAAAAATATTATCATGTATTTGCTTCCATGAAAGCCAGGAAAGTAAAATTATAACAAATTATGTTTTTGTTGTATTAATAAAATATTTAAACTTAAAAATAATTTTGTAGGTTTCAATATACCTATGTTTCAATTTTTTAGTGTATTTTCCCATTACTTTAATGTTCTGGAAAAAAGTCATTAAAATATATAAAAACATGTATATAGGAGAGCATATTTTCCCTTTTGCCTCTAGTTTCAATGTAGATAGTAAGAAAATATTTGTAGTATCTAATATAGTATGGGGCTGGTATTTATTTAAAATTTTTACATTTTGCTCATCAATTTTTATGTGTTAATTTTGATTCTTAAATGTTGTATTAAAATTATTGATAAGAATAATAAACAAACAAATAGAGACAATTTGACTTCCTTCTTTCCTAAATGAATACCCTTTATTTCTTTTTCTTGCCTGATTGCTCTGGCTAGAACTTTCAATACTATATTGAATAGGAGTGGTTAGAGGGGGCATCCTTGTCTAGTGCCAGATTCCAAAGGGAATGCTTCCAGTTTTTGCCCATTCAGTATGATATTGGCTGTGGGTTTGTTGGAAATAACTTTTTATTATTTTGACATACGTTCTGACAATACCTAGTTTATTGAGAGATTTTAGCATAAAGTGCTGTTGAATTTTGTCAAAGGCCTTTTCTGCATCTATTGAGATAATCATGTGGTTTCTGTCTTTGATTCTGTTTATGTGGTGAATTATGTTTATAGACTTGTGTATGTTGAACCAGCCTTGCATCCCCGGGATGAAGCCTACTTGATCATGATGGATAAGCTTTTTGATGTGCTGTTGCAATCGGTTTGCCAGTATTTTATTGAAGAGTTTTGCATCTATGTTCATCATGGATATTGGCCTGAAGTTTTCTTTTCTTGTTCGGTCTCTGCCGGGTTTTGGTATCAAGATGATGTTGGTCTCATAAAATGATTTGGGAAGGATTCCCTCTTTTTGGATTGTTTGGAATAGTTTCAGAAAGAGTGGTGCCAGCTCCTCTTTGTGTGTCTGGTAGAATTTGGCTGTGAACCCATTTGGACTTGGGCTTTTTTTGGTTGGTAGGCTATTAATTGCTGCCTCAACTTCAGCCCTTGTTATTGGTCTATTCAGGGTTTCAACTTCTTCCTGGTTTAGGCTTGGGAGGATGCAAGTGTCCAGGGATTTATCCATTTCTTCCAGGTTTACAGGTTTATGCGCATAGAGTTGTTTGTAGTAATCTCTGATGGTAGTTTGTATTTCTGTGGAATCTGTGGTGATATCCCCTTTATCGTTTTTTAATTAGGTCTATTTGATTCTTCTCTCTTTTCTTTTTTATTAATCTGGCTAGTGGTCTATTTTGTTGATCTCTTCAAAAAACCAGCTCCTGGATTTACTGACTTTTTGAAGGGTTTTTTGTGTCTCTATCTCCTTCAGTTCTGCTCTGATCTTAGTTATTTTTGTCTTCTGCTAGGTTTTGAGTTTTTTTGATCTTGCTCCTCTAGCTCTTTCAATTTTGACGATAGGGTGTCAAATTTTGATCTTTCCTTGCTTTTCATTTGGGCATTTTTTGTTATATATTTTCCTCTAGACACTGCTTTAAATGTGTCCCAGAGATTCTGGTATGCTGTGTTTTCGTTCTTGTTGGTTTTGAAGAACATATTTATTTCTGCCTTCATTTCATTGTATCCAGTCAACATTCAAGAGCCAGTTGTTCAGTTTACCTGAAGCTGTGCGGTTCTGAGTTAGTTTCTGAAGTCTGAGTTCTAACTTGATTGCACTGTGGTCTGAGAGACTGTTATGATTTCTGTTCTTTTGCATTTGCTGAGGAGTGATTTACTCCCAATTATGTGGTCAATTTTAGAGTAGGTGTGATGTGGTGCTGAGAAGAATGTATATTCTGTGGATTTGGGGTGGAGAGTTCTGTGAATGTCTATTAGGTTTGCTTGGTCCAGGTCTGAGTTCAAGTCCTGGATATCCTTGTTAATTTTCTGTCTCATGGATCTGTATAATATTGACAGTGGAGTGTTAAAGTCTCCCACTATTATTGTGTGGGAGTCTAAGTCTCTTTATAAGTCATTAAGAACTTGCTTTATGCATCTGGGTGCTCCTGTATTGGGTGGGTATATATTTAGGATTATTAGCTCTTCTTGTTGCATTGATCCTTTTACCATTATGTAATGTCTTTCTTTGTTTCTTTTGATTTTTGTTGGTTTAAAGTCCATTTTATCAGAGACTAGGATTGCAACTCCTGCTTTTTTTGCTCTCCATTTGCTTGGTAAATCTTCCTCCATTCCTTTATTTTGAGCCTATGTGTATCCTTGTATGGGAGATGGGTTTCCTGGATACAGCACACTGATGTGTTTTGACTTTTTATCCAATTTGCCAGTCTGCGTCTTTTGATTGGGTCATTTAGCCCATTTACATTTAGGGTTAATATTGTTATGTGTGAGTTTGAATCTGCCATTTTGATGCTAGCTGGTTGTTTTACCTGTTAGTTGATGCAGATTCTTCATTGTGTCACTGCTCTTTACCATTTGGTACGTTTTTTGGAGTGGCTGCTACTGGTTGTTCCTTTCTATGTTTCGTGCTTCTTTCTTGTAAAGCAGGCCTGGTGATGATGAAATCTCTGAGTAATTGCTTGTTCGCGAAGGATTTTATTTCTCCTTCACTTATGAAACTTAGTTTGGCTGGATATGAAATTCTAGGTTGAAAGTTCTTTTCTGTAAGGATGTTGACTATTGGCTCCCACTCTCTTCTGGCTTAGAGGGTTTCTGCTGAGAGATCCACTGTCAGTCTGATGGGCTTCACTTTGTCGGTGATATGACCTTACTCTCTGGCTGCCCTTAGCATATTCTCCTTCATTTCAACCCTGGTGAATCTGACGATTATGTGCCTTGGGGTTGCTCTTCTTGAGGAATATCTTTGTGGTGTTCTCTGTATTTCCTGGACTTGAATATTGGCCTGTCTTGATGGTTGGGGAAGTTCTCCTGGATAATATCCAGAAGAGTGTTTTCCAGCTTGGATTCATTCTCTCCATCACATTCAGGTACACCTATCAAATGTAGATTAGGTCTTTTCACAAAATCTCATATTTCTTGGAGGCTTTGTTCATTTCTTCTTACTCTTTTTTCTCTAATCCTGCCTTCTCATTTTATTTTATTGAGTTAATCTTTGACCTCTGATATCCTTTCTTCTGCTTGGTCAATTTGGCTATTGAAACTTGTGTATGCTTTGCGAAGTTCTCGTGTTGTGTTTTTCAGCTCCATCAATTCATTTATGTTCCTCTCTAAGCTGTTTATTCTCATTAGCATTTTGTCCAACCTTTTTTCGAGGTTCTTAGTTTCTTTGCATTGGGTTAGAACATGTTCTTTTAACTCAGAGAAGTTTCTTATTACCCACGTTCTAAAGCCTGTTTCTGTCAATTCATTAGACTCATTCTCTATCCAGCCTTGTTCCCTTGCTGGTGAGGAGCTGTGATCCCTTGGAGGAGGAGAGGTACTGGTTTTGGGTGTTTTCATCCTTTTTGAGCTGGTTTCTTCCCATATTTGTGGATTTATTTACCTGTGGTCTTTGTAGTTGGTGACTTTCAGATGGGGTCTCTGAATGGACATCCTGTTTATTGATGAAGAAGTTATTTCTTTCTGTTTCTTTGTTTTCTTTCTAACAGCCTGGCCCCTCTGCTATAGGACTGCTGGAGGTCCACTTCAGACCCTGCTTGCCTGGGGCTCACCTGCTGCGGCTGCAGAACAGTAAGGGTTGCTGCCAGTTTCTTCTTCTGCTGTCTTTGTCCCAGAAGGATACCTGTTGGATGTCAGTCTGAGCTCTCCTTTATGAGGTGACTCTTTGGATATACAGGGGTTGGGGAGTTGCTTGAGGAGACAGTCTGTCTTTTATAGGAGCTCAAGTGCTGATCTGTGAGCTCCATTTTTCCATTCAGAGTTTCTGGGCAGGTACATTTAAGTCTGCTGCAGAAGATCTCATAACAGCCTTTTTTTCCTGAGGTGCTCTGTCCTGGGAAGGTAGGGTTTTATTTATAAGTTTCTGTCATGCTGCTGCCTTTTTTCAGGGCTGCCCTGCCCAGTGAGGGGGCAGCCTAGTCACAGTCTGCCAGCAGAGGCGTTGCTGAGCTGCTGTGGGCTTGCCCAGCTGCTGTGTCAACATCCCTGCAGTCCTTTTTATAGGGGTATAGTTAGAAGTGCCTTGGCAATGGAGGCCCACCTCTGTAATGTGGACTCTCTCTGTAACGGCAGACTGCCTCGGCAATGGAGGGCTGCCTCAGTAATGGCAGGCTACCTCGGTAGTGGTGGACTGCCTGGGTAATGGCGGACACCCCTCCCCCACAGAGCTGGACTGTCCCGGGTTCAGCTGCGCTTGCTGTAAAACTCTCAATCTAGAGCGTTTCAGATTGCTGGTCTTTGTGTGGGTGGGACCGGCCATGCCTGATCACCTGGTTCCCTGCCTCAGACCCCTTTTTTTTCAGTTGAACGGGTGACTGTGTCTCCCAAGTGTTCCAGTCACCAGTTGAAATAGTGCCCGGATTGTGCTGGGGGCTCATGGTGCTTTTTCACCCATGAATCTCCTGGCCTGACTCCCTGTTTCAGTACCCTTTTTTTCAGTTGAATGGGTGACTCTGTTTCCTAGGTGTTCCAGTTGCCAGTTGAAAAGGTGCCCGGATTTGTGTGAGATTTTGTGCAGAGACCCACTGCGTGGGCTGAAACAGCCATGCTGGAGGCATTTTTCCACCCAGGAATCTCCCAGCCTGGCTCCCTGTTTCACTCCCCTTTTTATCAGTTGAATGGGTGACTCTGTCTCCCAGGCTTTCCAGTTGTCTGTTGAAAAGATGCCTGGATTTGTGTGAGATTTTGTGTGGAGACCCCCTGCACTGGCTGAAATAGCTGCGCTGGGGACTCATGGCATTTTTTCACTCAGGAATCTCCTGCCCTGGCTCCCTATTTCAGTCCCCTCTTTATCAGTTGAATGGGCAACTCTGTATCCCAGGAGCTCTAGTCGCCAGCTGAAACAGTGCCTGGACCAGTGTGAGTTTTTTTGTGTGCGGAGACCCACTGCACTGGCTGAAACAGCCATGTTGGAGACCCGTGGCGCTCCTCCATCCAGGAATCTCCTGGTCTGTGGGCAATAAAAATCCATCTGGAAATGCGGCAACCACTCACCCTCTGTGCTCTCGCTGGAAGCTGCAATCCAGAGCTGCTCCTACTCGGCCATCTTGGATCCACCCAGGCATTGTGTTTGAATAGACATTTCTCAAAAAAAGGCAGAAATGGCCAAGAGTTATGTCAAAGGTGCCCAACATAATTAACAATCAGGGAAATGCAAGAAAGGAAATCTCCTTAAGATGATAAGCAACTTTGGCAAAGTCTCAGGATACAAAATCAATATGCAAAAATCACAAGTATTCCTATACACCAATAACAGATAAACAGAGAGCCAAATCATGAGCGAACTCCCATTCACAATTGCTACAAAGAGAATAAAATACCTAGGAATACAATGAACAAAGGATGTGAAGGACCTCTTCAATGAGAACTGCAAACCACTGCTCAAGGAAAAGAGAGGACACAAACAGAGGGAAAAACATTCCATGCTCATGGTTAGGAAGAATCAATATTGTGAAAATGGCCATACGACCCAAAGTAATTTATAGATTCAATGCTATCCCCATCAAGCTACCATTGACCTTCTTCACAGAACTGGAAAAAAACATCTTAAACTTCATATGGAACAAAAAGAGAGCCCACAAAACCAAGACAATCCTAAGCAAAAAGAACATAGCTGGAGGCATCATGCTACCTGACTTCAAACTATACTACAAGGCAACAGTAATCAGAACAGCATGGTACTGGTACCAAAACAGAGAAATAGACCAATGGAACAGAACAGAAGCTTCTGAAGTAATTCCACACATCTACAACCATCTGATCTTTGACAAATCTGACAAAAACAAGCAATGGGGAAAGGATTCCCTGTTTAATAAATGGTGTTAGGAAAACTGGCTAGCCATGTGCAGAAAGCTGAACCTGAACCCCTTCCTTAAACCTTATACAAAAATTAACTTCAGATGGGTTAAAGATTTAAATATAAAACCTAACACTATAAAAACCCTAGAAGAAAACCTAGGCAATACTATTCAGGACATAGGCATAGGCAAGGATTTCATGACTGAAACACCAAAAGCAATGGCAACAAAAGCCAAAATAGAGAAATGGTGTCTACTTAGATCCCATTTAGATTTTGGGGTACATGTGAAGAACATAAAAAATTGCTGCATAGGTACATACATGGCAACGTGCTTTGCTGCCTTTCTCCACATCACCTGTATCTGGCATTTCTCCCCATGTTATCCCTCCACAACTCCCCACCCCCCACTGTCCCTACCCTAGTCCCCCCCCCCACAGACTCCAGTGTGTGAGGCAATACTATTCAGGACATAGGCATAGGCAAGGACTTCATGACTGAAACACCAAAAGCAGTAGCAACAAAAGCCAAAATAGAGAAATGGGATCTAATTAGATTCCATTTAGATTTTGGGGTACATGTGAAGAACATGAAAAATTATTGCATAGGTACATACATGGCAGTGTGGTTTGCTGCCTTCCTCCACATCACCTGTATCTGGCATTTCTCCCCATGTTATCCCTCCCCAACTCCCCATCCCCCATTGTCCCTCCCCTAGTTCCGCCCCACAGACCCCAGTGTGTGATGCTCCCCTCCCTGTGTCCCTGTGTTCTCATTGTTCAACATCCACCTGTGAGTGAGAACATGCGGTGTTTGATGTTCTGTTCTTGTGTCAGTTTGCTGAGAATGATGGTTTCCAGGTTCATCTGTGTCCCTACAAAGGACACAAACTCATCGTTTTTTATGGCTGCATAACCTGACACCTTACACTAAAATTAACTCCAGATGGATTAAAGACTTAAACATAAGACCTAACACCATAAAAACCCTAGAAGAAAATCTAGGCAAGACCATTCAGGACATAGGTATATGCTTGTTGTTTGTTATGTCAGCACCATATGTTTTGATTACTGCTGCTTTATAATAGAGATAAATATAATCTATACCTCAATTTACTTACTTACAACATTGGAATGATAATAGTGCCTATTTTGCAAGGTTGTCAGGATTAGACTAAATAATAAGATGGCTGAAAGGACTTATACAATACTTTGGGGATGTATTATGAATCTCAAGTTTGGGCATGTGAATATGAAAATCAAGATCATGTCCATTAATTCTAAAAGGCAAGAGGGTGAAGGTAAAATTACATTTGGAAGAAGGCTTTGAGGAATAAATCAAAGGTCAGTTATCAGGTAAAAGCAGGTAAAGGTCAAAGCCTCATAGAGCCACGTGGAATTAAAGGCTAAACAAGTTAATTATTGGATGATAGAAATGAAGGTGTCAAGTGTTTACTGGAGCAAAACCTAAACTTGAAGTGATGTCTAAAGGATAAGATCTGAACCTGGCAGAAGCAAATGAGGAAGTAGGAAGTTAAGGCTTAAGGCAAATTGCAGGGCAGTTCTCTTTCATTTTATTAGACTACAGCTTGCTGGCTAGGGTCTTCATTTTTATTAGTATTTTAAAAATGTTAAAAGTTATCATTATTAAAGTTTAAATAATGTAGAAACGTAAAACGTCTTACTGACTTTCACTACAATTTCATTGACAGAAATAAATCACTAATAACATTTTTGTCTATAATTTGAAAAATTTTCTGAACACAAATCTTCCTCTCATATATATGTACATACATTAGTTTGGTTCAAAAGTAAGTAATGGCAAAACTACACTTACTTTTGCACCAATTTGTATCAATGAAAATGAAAGAAAAATGATCTCTGCTATTAATAAAAATGGAAATGAACATACTTCTGTTATAGTCAACAGAATCCTGAGTGAAAACATCATTATATATATATGTGTATATATATTCCTTTTATACAGAAATGAAATCATACTAATCTTTGTTTTTATTTAATAATATAGTTGGGATACAATTCCATATGCATACCACACATTTATATCTCCTCAATTCTTTTTAATAATGAAAATATATTTTTTTGTATTGTGGCACATTATTTAACAAATTTGATGAACATTTATATTGTTTCCAGTATTTTGTTATAATAAGCAGTGTTGCAATAAAATTTTGTATTCATTTATTTACCTATTATGCAATAATACTTGCAGGATAAATTCTAAGACTGAGATTTCTGGATAAAACACCAGACACACTTTATGTGATGATAGTTTGTACAGCTCATCTTCCAAAAATTGCATCAATTTGAAGTCCCCAAAGATATAAGAGAATGGCTGCTTCCTATATGCTTACTAACAAAGCTTAAAAAATTTATACAGTGTACACTAATGTATATCATTTAATTAATAATTTTTAAGTAAATTATTGTTATACCTCTAGAAAAATGTATAGATTATAATTATGCAGATTTACAGATATTTACAAAGCAAATACATTACATTTTATAAAGCAAAATGTAATGCAGTCCAACTCAATAAATAGTATACTAATATTTTACATTATATTACAACACTCCAAAGGAATCCCTTGTGCTGTCTCTCAAATGCTACTCTCCACTGCCTGTACACAAATATCTTTCATATTGATTAGTTTCACTGGTTCTAAACTTTATGTAAAATGTAATAATACAATATTTACTCTCCTGAGTTCAGTTTCTTTCACTCAGAACTTCTATGAGTATGGTAGTAGCAGTGCTATTATTTTCATTGCTATGTACTGTTCCATTCTATGACTATACTACAATTTATGCATCTATTTTCCTGCCATTCCATTCTATAACTACACTACAATTTACTCATCTATTTCCCTCCTGGGTTATTTCTAATTTGGGCTATTTCAAATCACACTGCTAATAATTATACATTTTTTTAGTGCATGTATGCTGCATTACTGTTGTGTCTATTCCTAACAAAAATTGTTAGGTCATAGAATATGGGCATGTTCACCTTTTTGTACATAAAAATATACTAAAATGCCAAACATTTTTCCAAGTTGTTTGTATTAATTTATAATCTTCACTAAATACTCCTGCTGATTTCACATTTAGAAAATGGCATCTCCCAACTTTAGTGTACAATTCCTTAATTTTATGGGTCAGATATTATTGTTTCTTCCATTTATTAGGCAAGTCAATTTTATTTCCTTGTGAATAACTGTACCTACCATTCTCTACAACCTAGATACTTTTATAAAATAAAATACAGTCATGCGTTATTTAATGATGGAAATACATCTGAGAAATGTGTATTTAGGTGATTTTATCATTGTGTGGACATGATTTAGTATATTCACACAAACCTAGATGGCACAGCCTAATACACACCTAGGCTATATGATATAGCCTATTGCTCCTAGACTACACACTTATACAGCATGTCACTGCACTGATAACTGTAGGCACTTGCAACAGCATGGCATTTGTGTATCTAAGCATAGAAAACATATAGTAAAAATATGGTATACAAGATTAAAAAACAAAACACCTGTAAAGAGAACTGCAGTGGTCTGTTCTCACACTGCTAATCAAGACATACCCAAGACTGGGTCATTTATAAAGAAAAAGAGGTTTAATGGACTCAGTTTCACATGGCTGGGGAGGGTTCACTATCAAGGTGGAAGGTGAAGGAGGAGCAAACATGGTGGCTGGCAAGACAAGTCCCTAGCAAAAGGGGAAAAAGCCTCTTTTAAAACTATCGGATCTTGTGAGAATTTTCTTGTTATCATGAGAGCAGCGTAAGGTTAACTGCCCTAATGATTCAATTACCTTCACCTGAGCCCACCCTTGACACAATGGGATTATTACAATTCAAAGTAAGATGTGGATAGTGACACAGCCAAACCATATCATCCCGCCCCATCCCAAATCTCATGTCCTCACATTTCAAAACCAATCATGCCTTCACAACAGACCCCCAAAGTCTGAAGTCATTTCAGCATTAACTCAAAAGTCAACAGTTCAAAGTCTCATCTGAGACAAGGCAAGTCTCTTCCACATAGGAGCCTGTAAAATTAAAAGCAAGTTAGTTACTTCCTAGATACAACGGCAGAACAGGCATTAGGTAAATACACCCATTCCAAATGGGAGAAATTGGCCAAAATGAAGGGGCTACAGGCCCCATGCAGGTCTGAAATCCAATGGGGCAGTTAAATCTTAAAATTGCAAAATGATCTCCTTTGACTCCATGTCTCACATCTAGGTTATGCTGGTAACCTAGATGGGAGACATGGAGTCAAAGGAGAGGTGGACTTGCACAGCCCTGGGCAACTCTGCCCCTGTGGCTTTGCGGGGTACAGCCTCCCCGCCAACTGCTTTCACAGGCTGGTGTTGAATGTCTGCAGTTTTTCCAGGTACATGATGCAAGCTGTTGGTGGATCTACCATTTTGGGGTGTAGAAGATGGCGTACCACTTCTCACAGCTCCACTAGGCACTGCCCAACTGGGGACTCTGTGGAGGCTCCAACCCCACATTTCCTTTCCACACTGTCTTAGCAGAAGTTCTCTATGAAGGCCCAGCCCCTGCAGCACACCTCTGCCTGGACATCCAGGCATTTCCATACATCCTCTGAAATCCATGTGGAGGTTCCCAAACCTCAATTCTTTTTTTTTTTTTTTTTGAGACGGAGTTTCGCTCTTGTTGCCCAGGCTGGAGTGCAATGGCGCGATCTCGGCTCACCGCAACCTCCGCCTCCTGGGTTCAGGCAATTCTCCTGCCTCAGCCTCCTGAGTAGCTGGGATTACAGGCATGCACCACCATGCCCAGCTGATTTTTTGTATTTTTAGTATAGACGGGGTTTCACCATGTTGACCAGGATGGTCTCGATCTCTTGACCTTGTGATCCACCTGCCTTGGCCTCCCAAAGTGCTGGAACCTCAATTCTTGACTTCTGTGCACCTACAGACTCAATACTATATGGAAGCTGCCAAGGCGTGGGTCTTGCACCCTTGGAGCCATGGCCTAAGCTGTACCTTGGCCCCTTTAACTATGGCTGGAGCAGCTGGGATGCAGGGAACCAAGTCTTTAGGCTACACACTACAGGAGGCCCTGGGCTCAGCCCATGAAACCATTTTTCCCTCTTAGGCCTCTGGGCCTGAGATGGGAGGGGCTGCTGCAAAGGTCTCTGACATGCCCTGGAGACGTTTTCCCCATTGTCTTGGTGATTAATATTGGGCTTCTCATTAATTATGCAAATTTCTGCAGCATGCTTGAATTTCTTCCCAGAAAATGAGTTTTTCTTTTTTACTGCATTGTCAGGCTACAAATTTTCCAAACTTTTATGCTCTGCTTTCTCTGAACCACTTTGCCTTTTAGAAATTTCTTCTACCAGATACCCTAAATCCTCTTTCTCAAGGTCAAACTTCCACAGATCTCTAGTGCAGAGGCAAAATGCTGCCAGTCTCTGCATAGCAAGAGTGACCTTTTCTCCAGTTCCCAACAAGTTCCTGATCTTCATCTGAGACCACCTCGACCTGGACCTTATTGTCCATATCGCTATCAGCATTTTGGTCAAAGCCACTCAACAAGTCTCTAGGAAGTTCCAGACTTTCCCACATCTTCCTGTCTTCTGAGCCCTCCAAGTCTCTAGAAAGTTCCAAACTTTCTCACATTTTTCTATCTTCTTCTGAGCCCTCCAAACTGTTCCAACCTCTGCCTGTTACCCATTTCCAAAGTTGCTTCAGTATCTTTACAGCAGCACCCCCACTACCTGGTACCAATGTATTGTGTTAGTGTGTTCTCACATTGCTAATAAAGATATACCTGTGACTGAGTAATTTACAAAGAAAAAGAGTTTTAATGGACTCACACTTTCATATGGCTGAGGAGGCCTCACAATTATGGCAGAAGGTGAAGGAGGAACAAAGGTACATCTTACATGAGCAGGCAAGAGAAGTGCCGAGAAAAAGAGGGCAAAGTCCCTTACAAAACCATCAGATCTCATGAGAGAACTCACTAGCACAAGAACAGCATGAGGGTAACCACCCGCATGCATCAGTTACCTCTGCCTGGCCCTGCCCTTGACACATGGGGACCATTACAATTCAAGGTGAGATTTGGGTAGAGACACGGCCATACCATAAATGGAGAACTTACCATCAAGAACTTACCATGAATGAAGCTTGCAGGACTGGAAGTTGCTCTGGGTGAGTCAATGTGTGAGTGGTGAGTGAATGTGAAGGCCTGGGGTATTACTGTACATTACCGTAAACTTTATAGACACTGTATGCTTAGGTCACATTAAGCTTATTTTAAAAATTCTCTTTCCTCAGTAATGAATCATCTTTAGCCTACTATGAATTTTTTTGTTGATCATTTTTTAAACATTTTGACTCTATTGTAGTAATACTTAGGCTAAAACACAAACACAGTGTACATCTATCCAAAAATAATATTTTCTTTCTTGATATCCTTACTCGGCAAGTTTTTCTTTTTCTTTTTTTTTTTTTTTTTTGAGACAGAGTCTCACTCTGTCTCCCAGGCTGGAATGTAGTAGCGCAATCTCGGCTCACTGCAATCTCCGCATCCTGGGTTCAAGCAATTCTCCTGCCTCAGCCTCCTGAGTAGCTGGGACTACATATGCACGCCTCCATGCTCAGCTAATTTTGGTATTTCTTAGTGGAGACGGGGTTTCTTCATGTTGGTCAGGATGGTCTCGATCTCTTGACCTCATGATCTGCCCACCTCGGCCTCCCAAAGTGCTGGGATTACAGGCATGAGCCACCGCGCCCGGCCCAAGTTTTTCTATTTTTAAAATTTTATTTTATTTTACTTTTAAAACTTATTTTGTTGAGAACTAAGACACAAGCACACACAGTAGCCTAGGTCTACACAGTGTCAGGGTCACCAATATCACTGTCTTCAGCCTCCACATTTTGTCCTACTGGAAGGTCTACCTGGGCAATAACAAGCATAGACCTGCCATCTCCTAGGATAACTGCCTTCTTCTGGAATACCTCTTGAAAGACCTGCCTGAGGCCATTTTATATTGAATTTCTTTCTTTCTTTCTTTTTTTTTTTAAATAAGTATAATTTACACTTAACTTTCTTTTTATAAGTAGAAGTATACTTTAAAATACTGAAAAGAAGTATAGTAAATACATAAACCAGTAACATAGTCATTTGTTATTATCAAATATTATGTGCTATGAATAACTGTGTGCACTATAGTTTTGTACAACTGATCATGCAGTAGACTTGCTTTCACCAGTGTCATCATAAACAGGTGAGTGTTGCATTGTCCTATGATGTTAGGATGGCTGCAATGTCACTAGACAATAGGAATTTTCAGTTTCATTAGAATCTTATGGGACCACTGTTGTGTAGGCAACCTGTCATTTACTGAAATGTCATTATGTGGCACATGACAATAATTATATTCGTAGTTTTAAATTTTTGATGAGATGTAACTGGTTTGAATTTTGATTTTTATTGATTTGCTCTTTCAGTCTTTATGGGACTTTTGTAGCTAGGAATTTTTTTTTCTACTAATCTTTCATTTTTGCTTCTGTGCCAAATTGTCTATATGTTGGTTGCCCACCCTCTGTTCCTTTTTGTTATTGCATTACAATTTTTTTTTTTTTTTTTTTAACAGAGAGGGTTTCACCATCTTGGCCAGGCTGATCTTGAACTCCTGACTTTGTGATCCACTTGCCTCGGCCTCCCAAAGTGCTGGGATTACAGGCATGAGCCACCACGCCCGGCCTGCATTACAATTTTTATGCTATATTTTTTAGCATTGCATTCTAGAAACATATTCATTGTTATAATAACTAGCATTAATTTTGAGCATTTACTTAATGATCTTTACATATTTTGACTCAGTCTTCATGATTACCCAAAAAAGTGAGCTCTATTACCATTTCTAACACGTACATGAGGAAACTGAGGCCAGATTAGATTGAGTAATTTTCCCAAGTTTCTGTGACTAGGAAGCGACACAGTCATGATTTTAACCGAAGCAGCCTGGCTTTGAATTGTCGACTTGTAATAAACATTCCACTCCATACGGTCTGGCCTAGGTATTTACATAGTCCACAACACATGCTATTTTATTTTCTGATGAATATTTTTTGTTTCTTTCTGCCTTTGCTGTGGATTTAAGTCGTGATTTTCCAGTTTTACTTTCCATAGGAGCCTTTCTTGTTTGATCCAATTCTACTTTTGTCTCACATCATGATGTTCTCTTCGGCAGACTTTGTGCTGCTCCTTCACAATGGCTGCGATTCATTCTTCATCTTAACTGACTTCTTCTGTTGATGTCACTAAGCACTTTCTGATGGCATCCCCACCCTGGGCTCTTTGATTTTTTTCTCTATCTTAACCTTTGGTTTTTCTCAGGAGAGTCTTAAACTGTCTTCTTCCTTTCTTGTCTAACCTACACATTGGGGTTTATCTTATTCACTGCTATGGCTTCAAGCACCTCTAAATTTGTGACTCCAAAGTATATATTTCACCCCAAGCATAATCCAGAGCTACATAGCTGTATATTTATTCCTGTAATATTTGTTGAGCACCTGTTTTCCAGGTGCATGTGAGACACTAGAAGGTTCCATATGACTCTTATCCACCCACCTTAAGTTTTTCTCCAAATCTGCTTTTTATTCTTTTGATTACCTATCTTGGTGAATTCTAATGTTGCTCTTTGTGTAAACAAAGAAATAAAATTAATCTCAGAAAACTCTTCGTCTTTATTCTATTTCTGAAAAATCTCTTAGAGTAGCTCTCTTCATTTCAATTGTCACTGTGTATTTCTTGGGGGAATTGCAATAGACTACTTTTCTTCTCAATGGTCATTAACTGTCATCTTTCAAATGTGGTGCTCTAATGATCTTACTTTTTGTGTGACATCTGTTCATTTTCTCCCATTCCGTCAAGTATAATTAATGCCACCACCTTTGCATGGTGCACACAACTTTTATCATCTGGTTTTATCATTTGGTCCCTGCCTACATATCTAGTATTTTCTCCTTTCACTTCAAATCTTTTCTATCTTAAGACACTGTAATTCAGAAATACTGAGCTATATTTAATGTCTCAAATATGGTATGTTCTTTTACTCTTTTTGTTTCTTTACACATTTTCTTAAATACACTCATCATTCAGCTATCTACCTGAGGTTTAACTATTAATTTATTACTTCTTCGGAAACGCCATGTTCTTTATGAAGTTGTCTTTGATTTTCACAGGCATTCATGAGTGCTCCATTTACTGCTTCTGATTTGAATTTGTATGTACTGGCCTAAAGAAATACTTGCATTATAATTGCCTTAATGTTTATGCTTCCAAGTCAGATCATAGTCTGTTTTTGTCCAGAAATCTTATCTTTGCACACAATACTAGCATAGGCCTGGAAATCAGAAGCTACTAAATGATTACTTATGCTACTGGAGAATAAAGGAGAGAGATAGTATTTTAGTCAGTTTGGGCTGCTCTAACAAAAATATCATAGACCGGGTAGCTTATAAGCAACAAAAATTTATTTCTCATAGTTCTGGAGACCAGGAAGTCCATGACTACAGGGCTGGCAGATTCAGTATCTGGTGAGGGCTTGCTTCCTGGTTTACAGATGGCCATCTGCTTGCTGTGCCTTCACCTGGTACAAGGGGTGAGAATGTTCTCAGAGGTCTTTTTTACGATGACACTAATCCTATTCATCAGGACTCTACCTTTGTGATCTAATAGCTTACCAAAGGTTTCACCTCCTAGTTCCATCAGATTGGGGTAGTATTTTAACATGAGAATTTTGAAAGGACAGCAACAGTGAGCCATGAACATACCACTGCACTTCTGTCTCTAGCCTCCTGGGCAACAGAGTGAGACCTTGTCTCAAAAAAAAAAAAAAAGCAAAAAAAAAAAAAAAAGCGATTAGTCCCATAAAATAAGGAGTCACAAAAATAAGGAGTCATGCCTCCCCAGTCTTGTTTTCTTAACCTATAGTCGTCTAAACAGCACACATAAAGTTATGCATTTCACCCAAACAATCAATCTACTGCAAGAATAATCTGTAGATGTGACAGTTAAAGTGATGAAAATTATTATATGATTGATAATTATAAGGTCAAAGTTACAAACTTGAAGGCTCAGCTGGAAATGCATTCATTCTGTTGCATTTCTAACTACTGGCAACTTAACCAATTATTTTTGTTTAAGCAACAACATATCTCAAGGCCAGGGCTGGTATGAAAGTTCAGTTACGCTATCGGGAACTAGGGATCTTTCTATTTTCATTTCTACTGTAAAAATGTGTCGATATTCACCCTCATGTTGAGGTCCCATATTGTAAGATGGTCATTAAGATTTAAGATATTGCATCTGCATTTCAGGCAGTAAGAAACAAAAAGAAAATTGGTAAATGGTCAAATATTATGCCATAGGTACCTGCTCTTCCCCCACCCCTGCCCAGATGCAAGGTTTCTCTCAGGAGCACCATCCAGTAGATATCAACCAAGTTCTGACTTTCTGGAATTATGCTTCATGGTCACCCCCAGCAGCAAAAGAATCTGAAAATAAATATTAACAGGAAATGTTGCCATCCTGATCACTATTGGGTTTCTGCAAAGAAAATGGGTAAAAATTGATACTGGGTAAGTAGATAGTGCTACCTGCCCCAACTTGTAGGTAATAATAAAAATGAATATTCAATGAAGCAGATAAAAAGGATATAAAAATAATCAAGAGATTTCAGTGTTACAGAAGTCAAAAAAACTGTAAGAGGGAAGAAATATATAGTAATTACAAAATTTTAAAGACATTCAAGACAAAAGGACTAAGAAAATATTACTAACTTTGATCATCAGAGACAAGCTGAGACCTCCAGGGAGAGTAATTTCCGGACGCTTTTTTAAAGTGAGCAATTGTTGTAGTAAGAACAATGGGTAGCTCAATAGGTTAGGGAAGTTAGGAAAGTTTATGGAAGACTTTTTTTTAGGCTAAGGGAGACTTGAGAAATTTTGGGCTATGCATAGCAGAATAGTGAAGACTGAAGATGTAACGAAGGGGAAGCAAAGTTGTAAAAACAAAATATGGAATTTTCATCCAGAGAAAAAAGAATCCTTTCTTTTATTAACTATATTTTGAAGAGATGGATACGGTGATTCTAGTCTAATGGGTCTCAACCTCTTTTTTTTTTTTTTTTTTAAACATACTAATTATAGATCTCTTAGTGCCTGAACACATTCAGGGATAAGAAGCTAATTTTTCCTGGATAACTCAATCGTCTCAAGTTTTAACAATTCAAACAAATTTATTTTAATATTGTTCTAAAGTAATTAAGAATTATTAAAGCATATAAAAATAAATTTAAAATTCAGAATTATTTAAGATAACTTAATTATAAAAATTATTTTAAAGTATCAACAAATTATACTCCTTTTAAAATCCAGAGCTCTTTTTGTATCCTCCAGAACTACACAAACAAAATTACTCTTTGTTCTATGTAACTAGGTAGTACTATCATGCTTAAAGAAGCATGAATAAGCATGATAGTTCTAAGCTTTCTCTTCTCTTTCCAAGCCGAACACTGAATTCACTCAGAGATTCTTGAATTATATTGTTTTCCAGCCCACTGATTACTCTGATTATGTTTAGTTTTAAGATTTCCAGTCCATTCAAATCATAAACTCAAGCACATTCTGAATAGCTATAGTTTTCTGAGTCTGAAATTGATTTTAGTCTCTTATTGACAATGGCTTTCATTTACCCAAGCCATGTAAGATAGCTTATGCTAATCTTTCTTGAGGCTTTATTGTTCTTTCATCTTGTGATTGCATTTCTGTTATTTTAGCCTTTCATTTCCTGATGATGTTGTTGGCTCATTAGATGGGAAAGGGACCTGAAGTAATTGATATTTGGACAGCTTGAACCGTGTTGAATTTGGTAACGGAAGAGAGAACCATAGTTCTGAGTGGAATGTTAATGAATGAAAGACAATTATTAATACATACAACTAATAGTTGAGGAGGATGAACAATTGTTTTCAGGAATCTTACTAAATTTATGGTTTTCTTTTGTGCAGCTTGACCAGCCCTTTAAAGCAACACAGCAAGTCTAGCTGATGTGCAAATGGACAATTAAATACGGGTAAGAAGTGCCCAACCCATGGGCTTCAAAGATGACGTTTTTCTCCTTGGTCTTACAGCATAAAGGACTGTGTCTGAGATTCCTACAACATCAAGGGAGAGGGGCGCCATGGCTTCCATCAAGGTGCTGCTGGTTCTGCTCTCAATGGTTTTGCTGACCCTGAGCTCTGCTCAGAGCATAGATGATGGCAAGAGGAGGAAATGGAGACAATATAATGGAAAATGGGTTCAAATGCATGGAAAAGACTGGAGTTAGATTGAGCCTTTCAGAAATTAAGGACTTTATTTTCAGAGAGTAGGTCAATAAAAGAGGAGGCAACCATAATTTCTATTTTTCACTAATTACAGATATTTCTCCGAAAATCAGAGAAATGCCTAAGTCCTAAGTCAGCATCTTCATGATGTGAATTTGCTGTTCTAATGCATATGGATTTTCAGTTATTGATTCTGTATGAAATAGGTCATCTAAATTGAATGGAAATTCTATAACTTGCATTTCCATAATCTATAATAGAATTCTATAATTCATCTAGATATCTAATTTCCTTGACATCAAACTTTTAAACATTTAAAAAATTGATAATTTTGATTAAATTTGTACTTAATCAAAATTTGAATACAAAGCAGGCCCTATCTAATTCTTTCCATTCCATCATTTACTCCTTTAAAACACAGGTCACCCTTCATTCGGAATCAATGATTGGGACTAGGGTTCTACTTTGGGAGGTTTTGATTCATTGTATCCAGATCTTTATAATCTTGTTTCCTAAAGCTCACTTAGGCATTTTTAAACCTCTTGTGTCTAAACCTAAATGTCTTTCTACAAATGCACAGCTGGGATTTTTTTTTTAATCAAATCATGTTTTAAATTTGTCTTTTTAAATCTTTTTTTTTTCTTTTAAAATCCTGAGTACTATTGCTGAAGAGTTCTTTCAAGAGTGAGGTAAATCTTTATTCATGAATGTGCTCTTTTCTTTTTTCTTCAGAACCTACCATACTTTTCTTTTTTGTTTAATGAACATTCTAAAAATTCTTGAACATTCTCAAATTTGAGTTTAGGCAGTCCTTTTTTTTTTTTTCTTTTGAGACGGAGTTTCGCTCTTGTTACCCAGGCTGGAGTAATTGCAGTGGCGCGATCTCGGCTCACCGCAACCTCCACCTCCTGGGTTCAGGCAATTCTCCTGCCTCAGCCTCCTTAGTAGCTGGGATTACAGGCACGCGCCACCATGCCCAGCTAATTTTTTGTAGTTTTAGTAGAGACGGGGTTTCACCATGTTGACCAGGATGGTCTCGATCTCTTGACCTCGTGATCCACCCGCCTCGGCCTCCCAAAGTGCTGGGATTACAGGCGTGAGCCACCGCGCCCGGCTGAGTTTAGGCAGTCCTAAAGGGCAAAAGAGAATTACAAAACCTGCAAGTTTTAGTGGTTCTCAATAGTAATATCGACTGATTGGTTCAGACAAGCCTCCCCTGTCATCCAGGTAGGAGTGCAGTGGTGTGAACACAGCTCACTGCACCCTCCACCTCCTGGGCTCAAGCAATCCTCCTCCCTCACCCTCCTAAGTAGCTGGAATTATAGGCATACACCACCACATCCAGCTAATTTTAAATGTTGCCCAAGCTGGTCTTGAACTCCTGGGCTGAAGAGATCCTCCTGCCTCGGCCTCCCAAGTACTGGGACTACAAGCATGGGCCACCATGCTTGGCCTGATAATGTTAAATATAAACCATCTCCTTCATTTTGGCATTAGAATCTCTGGGTCAGAATTGTAAATAGCTTCTGAACATCAGCAGAACATAGACACAGTACTTATTGGTAAATGCTTTTCTCTAAATCTTTCTACAATCAATAGCTAATGACTGAATAACACAAATCTCTTATATTTGCAAGGGCAATATCTCCCTTTATGTATAACATAAAGATACTGTAAAATTTATCTACATTATTATAGTCAGTCAATCAGTCTGAATTTATCATTGCACTTTATTTCTCTTGCCACTCTGAATTAAAACACAAATGCTTCATTCTTTAGTTTTTAAGTCCTGATATCTGCTTAAATACGAATTTGTCTCAGAGTAAATGAACTTTAAAGCCATTGATAGTCACACACACTTCAGATGAAAAATTCGAAGTCCATTTTAATGACCTGGATGAGAGACTGTGTGTAGAAGGAAGGATATAATATATACCCAGAGTACACAAGAGAGCTAATGAATTATGCTACCAAAGAAGTGGCAGAATTGAGTGAGTCAACCAACAATTTTAATGTTTAAAGAAAACTTTTATGCTTAATGACTTTTTTCCTTGTCTCTGACGTGTCAATGACCCCTCTATTGAGTTTATGATGTCATTTCAATCTTCATTTTTTTCCTCTTCTTTCTTTGAAGGAGCCTCTCAAGAGGAAGATGAAAAGACCCAACTACCATGTGAGGTATTTTGAGTTCAGTTAAGTTATTAAGAACTGTCCTAAATGAATTCAAGGAACTTCTGGGTTACTGTTCTAATAAAAAATTTCTACAAGTTTTTACTGCAATAAAAAAATCATGTTTAACCATTAACACTTCTTTTTTCCTCAACCATTTTTCTAATAGATTTTAGTTCCACAATGTAGAAGAACAAAAGACCAAAAAAAGGCCGTGCATACAATCCCACCACTCTGGGAGGCCGAGGAGGCTGAATCACTTGAGTTCAGGAGTTCGAGATCAGCCTGGCCAACATGATAAAAAACCTGTCTTTACTAAAAACACAAATAATTAGCCGGGCGTGGTGTTACATGCCTGTATTCCCAGCTACTTGGGAGGCTGAGGGAGGAGAAACACTTGAACCTGCTAGGCGGAGGTTGCAGTGAGTTGAGATTGCACCATTGCACTCCAGCCTGTGCAACAGAGCACGACTCCATCACACACACACACACACACACACACACACGCACACACGATTTGCTTTAGATGAAAGGGCTCTCTGAGGTCCAGTGTGGGATCCCTGCCTTCTTTCTTGTTTTCTTTCTTGCCTAAGGTACCTGGCCTTGGCTGGTATTGTGTGGCCATGCCTGATTGATAATTCCTGAAAGAAATGTTTTGAATATCTACACTTCCTTCCCACAACACTAATTCAATAAAATTCAGTGCTTCCCAATCACTCTGGCAGGGCCCTATTCTCTGCACTGGGGATTCAAAAGTAAATTAAACACTGTCACTGTCCTTAAGGAATCTAGCGGAAGATGTAGCATAACACCTAATAATAATCACCGTCAGAAGAGTGACAAAAAAAGGGGGGGAGTTATGAAAGCTCAGAGCAGGGGGTGAAAGGGAAAGTCTCACATGGGAGGTGATATGTGATCTGTGCCTGGGAGAGTGGCAGGAAAGGAACAGAAGGAAATTCACAGCTAAGTCTACACATAGCTCATGGCATTTTCAGTGGCTTAGGAAACAGAATAATCCTGTAAGGCTGAAATGAAAATAAAAGATAATAAAGTTGGAAATGTGGGTGAGTTCCAGATGGTGAAGGTTGTTACAAATGGCAACATGAACTTGTTTAATTTTGTGGCAAAGAGATTTTTGAACAGCGGAGTGGCACAATCATTTCTTTGTTCATCTGACAACAGTGAAGAGGAAGCAACTTGAGGACACAGGCTACCTTTGGTTCTTTGAATCTTAGTGTCTGACATGTCTAGGACATGCAATTCAAAGTATGTTAATCTGCAAGAGAATGATCATAAGAGTCGTGGGCATGAGATCACAAAGTTGTAACTGCAAGTCGATGCAAAAGACAGTGAGGGCCCACAGTTTTTGGAGGAGTTTCTGTTTCTGTGACCAGCATGTAAAACTTGGGAAACTTCACATAAATATATTTCTGGGTTCTCTGAAAAAAAAGAACAGGATACACTGGACTCTGTTTTCACACTTGACTGAAGCTACCTGGCAATGGGTAATGGTCTTTACCTTTACATGGCAGTGGTGGTACTCTTGTTCGCTACCTGGTCCACTCATGATTCTCCTGGCTCTTCTATGTTTGAGTTTGAGGCTCCTAATGTAGGGTATTATCACACCCTGACAGTGATGGGAATCATCTAGATAGAACAGGGGGAAGATCTGAATTAGGTGTGGGTTGCTGGTGCTTCACATATGAAAAGAATTTGAGGATGTCATTTACTGAGGTAGAAGAGCCAGGATTAAGTAAGAAATATGGAAGAAGGCGAGTGTATTCTGGGCTGAATTGTGTTCTCCCCAAACTAGTACAACCACTGTGGAAAACAGCATGGGGATTCTTTAAAGAACTAAAAGTAGATCTACTGTTTGATCCAGCAATCCCACTATTGGGTATCTACCCAGAAGAAAATAAGTCATTACATGAAAAAGATACATGCACACGCATGTTTATAACAGCACAATTTGCAACTGCAAAAATATGGAAGCAGCCCAAATGCCCATCAATCAACGAGTGGATAAAGAAAATGTAATATATGTATATATCTGCTGTTAATCTGATAAGGTTTCCTTTGTAGATTACCTGCTACTTTTGCCTTGGCTATTAAAATTCTTTCCCTTTGTCTTGAATTTGGATAACCTGATGACTATGTGCCTAGGTGAGGATTTGTATGAGATGAATTTTCCAGGTGCTCTTTGAACTTCTTGTACCTGGATATCTAGATCTCTAGCAAGGCTGGGTTAGTTTTTCTCGATTATTCCTTCGAATATATTTTCTAAACTTTTAGATTTCTTTTCTTCCTCTAGAACAGCAATTACTCTTAGGTTTGGATGTGTAACATAGTTGCAAACTTCTTGGAGACTTAAAAAAATTTTTTTTTCTTGAAGAGCATTGTCTTCAAGCTCTGAAGTTCTCTTTTCTGCTTATTTGATTCTATTGCTGAGACTTTCCAGAGCATTTTGCATTTCTCTAAGTGTGTCTTTGATTTCTGGAAGCGGTGATTGTTTATTCGTGTTATCTGTTTCACTGAAGAACTTTCCTTTCATATTTTGTATCATGTTTTTGATTTCCTTAAGTTGAACTTCACCTTTCTCTGGTGCCTTCTCGATTGTCTTAATAATCAACCTTCTGCATTCTCTTTTTGGCAATTCAGAGATTTTGTCTTGGTTTGGATCCATTGCTGGTGAGCTGGTACGATCTTTTGGAGATGTTAAAAAAACCTTGTTTTGTGATATTGCCAGAATTGTTTTTCTGGTTCCTTCTCATTTGGGTAGACAATGTCAGAGGGAAGATCTGGGATTCAAGGACTGCTGATTAGATTCTTTTGTCCCACAGGTGCTCCTTTGATGTGATGCTCCCCAGTCCCCTAGGAATGGGGCTTCCTGAGAGACAAAACAGAGTGATTGTTTTTGCTCTTCTGGGTCTAGCCACCCAGCGGAGCTACCAGGCTCCAGGCTAGTACTGGGGAGTGTCTGCAAAGAGTCCTATGATATAATCTGTCTTCAGGTCTTGCAACCTAGGATAACAGCACAGTTTTTCAGTATCTCAGGGAGCCTGCAGTGGTGATCCCATTCTTTCAAATGGCCTGTGGATTCTCTTGGCTTTCCTAGTGTGTTCCTGCAGTAGTTCTTGGAGCTAAAGTTCACAATGTGAATCACCACACACTGCTCATCTGAGTGGGAGCTGCTAGCTAGTTCTGCCTCCTGTCTGCCATCTTCTAAAGTAAATTTCTTGATAAAGAGATACACATTTTCCAGCAAAAATTTATCATTATATTTATTTGTTTATTTATTTTGAGGCAGAGTCTCACTCTGTCACCCAGGCTAGAGTGCAGTGGTGCAATCTCGGCTCCCTGCAACCTCTGCCTCCAGGTTCTTGCAATTCTCCTGCCTCAGTCTCCCAGACAGCTGGGACTACAGGCGTACATTACCACGCCCAGCTAATCTTTTTCTTGTATTTTAGTAGAGACAGGGTTTCACTGTGTTGCCCAGGCTGGGTTCAAAATCCTGAGCTTAGGCAATCTGCCGGCCTCAGCCACCCAAAGTGGTGGGATTATAGGCATGCGCCACTGTGCCCAGCACAAAACCTTATAATTCTAAATAATTTATAACCCAGTCTGAAGTATTTGTAAAGGAATGATCATCTTACTCCCTCTCAAAAGTCTCTTTGTTGTTTGCAGAAAAAATAATAAATTCAGTTTACTATTTATATCGATGTCTTTCAACAGTCTCAAACTAACCCACATTTTCAACTTTACCTTCCTTTATTTTCACTTCAGTCTTGCTGCAGTATTCAGTGCTTCTAAATCACTGAAAATGCATGAGCTATGCATAGACTTAGTCATGCATTTCATTCCACTTTCCCCAGCCCTCCACTCTCCCTGGTGCAGCTCACATGTCACCTCCTGCATGAGACTTTTCCTTTCATCTGTTGCTTTGAACTTCACTAAAACCTTCTTTTGTCACTTCTCTGACAGTGATCATCATTAGGTGTTAGGTGCAGGCTAAATCTTCCATTGGATTATGAATTGCTTAAAAATACTACGAAATAATTACCTTTGTATCCCCAGTACAGAGAATAGGACTCTTCCAGAATGACTGTTTGAAGACAATGAACAGAACAATGAAGAAATTGTTGATTTGTGTATTTTTGGCCATATTAGCTTATTATATGATTCTAACTGGGACAGAGAGTCGTTCCCCAATATAAATCTCTTTTGCCATACTTAAGGTCCCTAGCAGAAATTTTCTAACAGTTTTAGAACAGCATTTTTATTCTGGCTACACTTAAATTCCAGTGACAGAGAGCATTCTACTACCTGACTGAGATATTGTAAGGATAACTGTTGGCATTTGTATATAAATTTTAATTAAACAATTTATATTTCAGCATATAGAAGCTAAATACCAGATTATGTGGTTCTTTATTAGACACATAGATGTCCTGATCAGGTTTGAGTAAGACTTGTCTCTCCACACCGTTATGATGCGCCTGGACTGAGAATCACAGTAGTTTATCTGTATATATATATTTTGTCTTTTGAAATGCAACCATATGATTGGTTACAAACCAGTCATGGCCAATATCTGCCCAGAGATTCTAGAATTACACTAGAAACCCAACCATCCACCTTTTTTTTTTTATGTGAGAACTGCTTTCTAAATAAGTCAAATCTGCACACATTTTACCTTTTTGGCACCCAATTACTGCCTGTCTTTCAACATCTACTCAAAATTTGAATAGGTGAAGACAGAATAGTTTACATGCTCCAGATGAGTCATTCTGTCCACCTAAAATTTGAGAGCATTGATATTGTGTCTGATAGCTGCTAAGTATATCTATCCCGATTGTATTTTTTTTTTTTTTTTTTTTGAGACGGAGTTTTGCTCTTGTTACCCAGACTGGAGTGCAATGGCGCGATCTCGGCTCACCGTAACCTCCGTCTCCTGGGTTCAGGCAATTCTCCTGCCTCAGCCTCCTGAGCAGCTGGGATTACAGGCACGTGCCACCATGCCCAGCTAATTTTTTGTATTTTTAGTAGAGACAGGGTTTCACCATGTTGACCAGGATGGTCTCGATCTCTTGACCTCATGATCCACTCGCCTTGGCCTCCCAAAGTGCTGGGATTACAGGCGTGAGCCACCGCGCCCGACCCCCAATTGTATTCTTGATAACTAGGGAAATAACCATGAGATAGGAATGTGGATTCACTGGAGCCACCAAGGATTTTGTCACCTAAGCCTCCACTCTTGCTGGAAGATCACAATGGCATTTTGATTGCTCTGATAATAGTGTCAGGGCAAACCCTTTATTTAAATTTCTTAAAATATATAATTACTCCCCTTTCTCAGTTCTGTCAAATGAGTGCAGTTCCCTTGGAGAGGACTGAGAATTGGAAAATTGTTTACCATGAAAACTTGCAGTCACTTGGCAGAGTCTTTGCTCAACAGGACACAGCCTCCTCCTCAATCAAAGGACTTTTATTGAAGTGACTTTGTACTTGAAGCTTGAAGAGGAACAGCAGTTTTTCATTGCAATAGCTTCTTGGTATTTCATTTTTTTCTTATGTAATTCAAGAAACAATTTATTTCACTTTCTGTCTGAATCCTAAGAACACCATTTCTGTTAGTTATCACTGCAGATTCCTGTACATCATGGTATTCTGATTAGCTCTGGTTGGCCTTGTTGTCAAATGTAGTAACTGCACGTAGCAATTTCAACAAACTAATTGACACTGGGAGTCCAGTTTCCTGACAGACTCTCCCACTAGGCAACTCTGGCTTGCAGAGAACAGCCCATCACAGAGTTCCCATTGCCGTCAGCGCTCCTCTCACCAGGACATTAGTTATGTCTCAGCGAAGGGACATCCTTTGGACTCTCTCAGGGCGCCTAGTCAGGTAATAGTTTCTCAGATCTTACGTAGTTTGTCTTTTGTGTCACTACCATCTCCCTGAGTTTCTCTGATCTCTTCTTAATATCATATCAAGGAAGTTGCAGCAACTTCAACTTATATACCAAGTCATCAATGTGCCCAAGTTCCGTGGAGCCATCCAAATAAAATATGAGGTCTGGATTTATGTGCCTATGCCAGCATATTGAGTCCTAAGTCATTACTGAAAGCCTCTCATTCAATAAATTTTCCATATGTTAGGTTGATGCAAAAGTAATTGCCGTTTTTGCCAATTATTAATAATGGCAAAGCCACAATTTGTTTTGCACCAACTGAATACAAGCAGTCTAACTAAAGAGGACCCCTTGGTCCACCACCCTCAAGACCCATTTCTAACACGTTCCCTTATTCCCTCTGAGATATTAGCAGTATAAGATAGTGTTACCTTACAGCTATTTTCTTTTGGAAGAGAAACTGTGCTTAACTGATTGGGCTGTACTGAAATCTTGATCTGAAATATTGAGGACTGCTAGGGCAGATCTTGCCAAGAACAAACATTAACTTGCCTAAGGTTGAGTTAGTTGAACAATACCCAGGAATAGGGTGCTGTTCTTCTCTTGTGACGGGGAGGAATCTGCTTCTGGTGGCCCTGAAGTTTCAGGGAATCTGGGAGTTAAACATTTTCAGCCTCATTCACCTAAATATCCTTATCTCTGGTCTGAGGGTTTACATTTTGGGGTCAGGACCGTGATTGTAACGTAACTGCTGCAGGAATTACTAACCGTCTCCCATATTATTAATATTGTCCTCCCTATTAAATCATTTCAATTTGCATGATAAAACCAATGAAAACACTAAAGTTTTGCCTCGCTTCTACACTCCATTCTCTATTCTCTTCAGCAACAAAGTTACTAAAAATATCATGTGTTTACCATGTCTCTGTGTTCTCATTTCATTCTCTCGCTAATCTTCCCCACTGAACCTAGCCTCTGCCTCTACACTCCATTACCTTTGCCCTTGTTAGGGTCACCAATTCTATCTATGTTGCTAAATCCAGTGGCTACTTTGTCAATTTAGTTCTTCTCAGAAGCATTTGGAAGGCTGATATCTCCCTCCTTGTAGTATAGTGATACGTGCTACATTTCTTTATTACATCTCCATTCCACCACACTCTCCTTACTTTTTTCTTACCTTCCTAACAGAAGATAACAAATGAGATTCTTCTCATTTTCCTTTGCTGTTTTATTTTCCTCAGCCTTACCTCTACAGATTCAAACATCTCAGGTCTCAGATATGGTGTCACTTCCTCATCATTGACCTCTCTCTTTTTTTTTTTTTTTAAATGAAATCCCACTTATAGGGTGACGACTTTGAAATTTATATCTGATATTCTATCCTTAGTTACAGATTCATATATTCAAATATCTATCTGAGTTCTTCACCTTGTTATTTCATAGATGTGCCAAGCATAACATGCAAAAAGTGCAATTTGTATTTCTGGTAATTACTCTCTCAATTCTAGGTAGCCATGTACTCCCAGTTGTTGAAGTAAAAGTTTTTTGAATCCTCTTGCCCTCAATCCCTGCCTTCATCTAATCATTTAGCAAGATCCATCAGGTCTACCTATGTAATATATAGAATTGATTCATTAAGAAAATCCCCTAACTCCATTGCCACCATCAGATCTGAATCACCATGATATCTCACATGGACTACTTACCGTAATAACTTACCAGCTGGTCTTCCAAATTGTACTCCCTTCACCAAAATATACAGTATTCTTCCTATAACCAAAGTGAACTTAAATCTATGTTTAAGTCAAATTACGTTGCATATGACTTTAAATTCTTCAATGTCTTTCCATTGCACTTAAATCCAAATTCCCTCTCCCGACCTACAAGGCCGTTCATAATCTTGATCACGGTCTCCTGCCATTCACTCCTCGCTCACCACGCTTTAGTCATTCAGATCTTTATCACACTTTCTCAAACATTTGCTCCTTAAGGTCTTCCCACTGTTCTGCCATCTTTTTGAGATGTTATTTCTCCAGGCTGTTTTATGGCCAGATTATATTTGTCATTCAAGTCTCAGCTAAGAGTTCATTTTCTCAGGTTGATCTATCCTGACTATGCTATATACAGATATCCTTCACCTTCAGTTGTTCTCAATTGCGTTAATAATGACTCATAACTGTTTCTTTGTTTATTTGATCATTGTTTGTCTTCTATAAAGTTTTCTGTGATTGTACATTCCATAAGAGCATAGATTTTGTCAAATTTTTCATCTGTATTTCCTGCATCCGGGATAGAGCCTAACAGTCAGACATTCAAGTGCTAATGGATATCTTTTTATTAAGCAAAGAATAAAAACAGAAAAAGGAGTCTGTCTGTGTTTTCTGTAACCCCTTCACTATACTCACTTAGAGAAGGCCTGAAAACTCTATCCTAAATAGTGTGAGTGAAAGAAACAGTGCAAATATTTATTTCAACCCCGAGTTATCATCTTGCATAATTTCTCAGAATGAATATAATCCTAGAAGAAAAATCTACCTACTTTGGTTATATTACCTTCATCCTAGGTAGGCCAGTAAAGGGAATTACATACAGTAAGAGGGGGTAGGCCAGTAAAGAGAATTACGTACAGTAAGAGGTTACTAACACTGCTACTGTTTCTACTTCAATATCCTCTGCCTGGTTTGCTGACCACAGAGAAATAGAATTTTGAGGTGCTATGTTTGCAATGTAAGTGGCAATTAGATTTCCGGGGTCCACAATATAGAAGCATCAAATGTGGAGTTTCCAAGATTCCAATCAGTCTTTAAGTTTCTTTTGTTTCCATGCCTAATAAATAACACGAACCGGACCTTGGCTCATTTAGGGTATGGAGAAAGGTATTCTTTGAGACAACATTAAGAAAAGTAAGTTTTAGCCTATGCATCTAATTTTCATTTGTTTCTTTAAATTACAAGGCACCCAAAACATCTTTGTAAATTTAGCAATTAAATCCATGTGTATCTTTCGCACTGTCAGAGTCAGAGAAGAAAATTAACATATAAAACTAGTGTAAAACTAATTTTGGTTTTTGCCAAATTTATTGATGAGAACATTTACTATCTCTTTATTTATAAATACTTTCTTTTTTGTACACAAAGTTCATGGCTACTCCAGGCTGGTTAGCACAGTGCTGATCACCACAAAATATCTTTGCCAAAACACAAATGATGTGCTTTTGATGGTATGTCCCAAATATATTTTCCTTTTGCGCCCTGATATATGGTATTGTCTGAAGAATATTCAATATATACGTGAACAGAGAATGTGTTCTCTCTTTCTTTTATGGAGTCTTTCATAAATATCAGATCAGGTTAGTTGATAATGTATTCTATATTCTTACAGATATTCTGTTCTACAAATTACTGAAATAGAATCATTGAACCCTTAAACAAAGATGTCTTATATACAGTCCAAACAATATTTCCCTGGGGTATGGAGATATTCTACAATGAGGCAATATATCCTTCAAGAGTTTTGACATTTTAGCATACCCATATATAAGCTTTTGATTGAAGGTCTTATCACAGCATCTTGACAATCATTGCCTGGTATAGTCCATGGACACACATCTTTTGTGGAGAAATTTTCTTTGATAAATAATTAATAGTTCAATTTAGTCTTCTTATTTTATAGCCATTTTCTACATAAATTTTCCCTCTTTTACTTATAGATTGGCCTTCATTCATTGATTGCTGTTCTCAAATAATCTTTGAACTCACTGTGACAATATATTTAGCCATACTATATACCTTAACTGTGATTATAATAAGATTATTCATAGAATTCCACAGCATTTATTAAGAGCTGTCACTTTATGGAGTCTTTGCCAAAGGTAGAACTTAGTTGGATGATCTGAGAAGAACAATCTAACTAGGACCATGAGAATGAACCAGCTGCTTTTCATAAGGATGCAAATAACAGCAAGATGCTATTACGGTTGTTTTGAATTAGTCACACATCTTTGCATCTGGAAGTAGGATTTAGGATTATGAAAATGCCCTCTACTCTCAGTAGTTGATAGTAGGATATTAATTTCTGTTTGTTCCGAAATACATTAAAAAACAACAACAACAACACACCAACTCTAAAGAAAGGAAGAGTGAGAGAAGGGAGAAACAGGGAGACACAGGCAAAGTCAGAGACGGAGACAGAGATAGAGAGATCCAGCCAGCTGTACACGAGATTCACTAAATTACACTTACAGATATACTAAATAAGTTATAGGAGTGATTAATCACATAAAACATGAATGCAAGGACTGAAGTTACCTTAGAAACATCTTATTTTTGTTTGTCCTAGAAAAACATAGTTTCTCTTCAGATCTGTTTATGTTGTTAGAATTGTCTTACTTTTAGAATATACATTACCTTCCAAAGCACCCTTAGGGATGCATGTCTTAGTTTATTGTTCCCCAGTATTAGGATAAATGAGTGGCTTGAAGGGTAGGTTAGAGCTATAGACTCACCAAAAATCACAGCTAATTCCGACTCTGACATAAAGTAGCTGGAGGTGGCGATGAGAAAGCACAAACAGTAGACAATAAAGAGGAGAAGGAAGGAAATGACAGCTTTCAGGGCTCGCACATGGGCTTCTGTGCTGGGGTCTCTGCACCCTGTGGCACTGAGCCGCATTCGCCTTATATGTCTATGCAGGGAGAGAATCAAGAGGAAAAAGGACATCAGGGACACAGAGAAGGGGAGCAGCGTTACCAGATTGAGAAATAACTTGGTAGAAGCATGTTGATCCTTATTTACTCTGCAACTCCAAGTTAAGTTTGTTTTCCTTTTTGCCTTCACACAACGCCTAAAATCAGCATTCAAATTCTCAGTGGCTGGAAGGCTAATAAACACAGAGAGAACCAAGCACCCCAGTAGAATCCAGAAAATCACCCTGTCAATTCTCCACTTCATCCAGAGGAAAACTGGGTGAAAGAAATTAGCTATCTTGAAGAAATAGTAAATGCTGAGGCAGGTCGCAAACCAGATATTTAAATGGTTAGTTAGTGTCCAGAAGAAGTCAATGATTCTCATTTGTTTACCGGTGGCATAGACATCTGGATACAGCACCAATGTAGAACAATCTAACAGTATTATGCACAAGAGACAAATTCTGGATATGGCCAGACTTGTGAAGATTAAATCAATGGAGGCAATCTTCCTCTTCTTTACCCAGTCCATGCAGTTTACCAATCCAATGAATGTATTCCCTAAGATCCCAACTGAAAACTCTCCAACTGCTAAGATCAGTAAGGCAGTCTGCACTTTATCTGTCATGTTTAAATAGAGAAATAGGCAATTCGTTTCTAGTTGACCTGATGGAGCTTGACATCTACACCTGCTTCTTAGATTTTGATGTAACTGTCTTTATCTCTTCGTTGTGGTCTGTCTTGTGATGGAGACTGGAATGATAAATGAAGACTGGAGCTATCTTCATTAAATCCTAATTAGTCTTGACAAACAATGTGGTTGGCGATACTTGGCCTGGCCACTGTATGCCCATTTACCTACTCAGCAGGTTGTATTTTTCCACATATGGTTAACTTAGGCTGAGCTACTGTTTACTAAGATGCAAATTGGGCCAGTTCCCTTTCATAGTCCTGCATGGTCTTTCTGAGGCTAAAGCGTATGCATTCTGAATTCATTAATTTGTGATGTATACTAGTAACCTCAATAGAGTTGCTAGATTTAGCAACTAAAAATTCAGGGCACCCAGTTAAACTTGAATTACAGGTAAACAAATGAATAATTTTTTAGTGTATGTGCCAAATTACATAAGATCAGTGCTTTCAGGAAGTATTGAAGTTCAAATTTGGTTGAGTGTTCCATCTTTTGTCTGGCAAACCTAAACATCAAGAATTTGGTAGCAAGTATGAAGTTGGCAAAAATTGAAATTCCTGGAAGAATATTTATTTTGTTATATGTTACTATTGATAATTAATAAAGAATCCAAAATTTGGCTTGATAGTGAGAGTTATATATTTTCAGGAAATTAAAAAAGTTAACACTAAATGTAGATTATTTGGTTCCAAAGAAACTTCAGCTTATTATTTTGGCTGTGCAATGAACAATTATATGGCATAGTGTCTCTTAATGTAACACATTGTCTTATTGACAAAGTGACATTTAATGGTTACTTAGTGATGTTATATAATAAGGTAGAGGTCCTATAATAAAAAAAGACAATTGATTATCTTTAAATTTTTCATTTTCACTTAAAATGTTCTCAAGGAAACTTTGGGATATATTAGATACATCCGTAACTTTGTTTGTGATGATAATATCATGAGTGTTTGAGCATGTTCAGTCTCTCCAAATTGTATATATTAAATATATGAAGTTATTTTTATACCAATTATACTTTCATAAGGATTTAAAAAAATTGTAAAAATGTTCTCAAGGGTAGTTGTATGCATGAGAGAGAAGATAGTAAAATTCTATATTTCATTCTCTCCACTCTCCTATTTACAAATTGCATGAGTATCAAGATCTTTAACCCTTCTAGCAGGATACTGAAGATTTAACTTTCCACTTCTCTACAGATGAATTCTTAGTTTGAAATAGCTTCTCTAGTTACTGAGAAGCACTTTACTATGTGGTGTTTCCAGAAGAGTTCTCGGGTACTGACACCTTCCTGGGAATGTGTGTCTCCTCTTATCCTTCCTTAAAGGGCAAACCTTCTTTCTGGAGATGTAGCCTTAATTTTTGGACGAATGGCATGATTAAGTGGCTATGTTTGCAGGAAACTGGCACATCACCTACGATAGGACAACATTGGAAACGATAACCGACCTAGACTCATCATTTTTACCCCACAGTGTATCCTGGTAAATGAAGTGCTCACAGGAGCTCTGATGACATCTTTGCACAAATAATTTGTAGACCTATTTTTGTTTGGTTTTGAAAATAAATGTAGATTTTATGCATACCAGTGTTGTATAGCATGAAGTTATGTGAATATATAGTTAAGAAAAAAAGTTCTGGGCCGGGCGCGGTGGCTCACGCCTGTAATCCCAGCACTTTGGGAGGCCGAGGCGGGTGGATCACGAGGTCAAGAGATCGAGACCATCCTGGTCAACATGGTGAAACCCTGTCTCTACTAAAAATACAAAAAATCAGCTGGGCATGGTGGTGCGTGCCTGTAATCCCAGCGACTCAGGAGGCTGAGGCAGGAGAATTGCCTGAACCCAGGAGGCGGAGGTTACGGTGAGCCGAGATCGCGCCATTGCACTCCAGCCTGGGTAACAAGAGCGAAGAAACTCCGTCTCAAAAAAAAAAAAAAAAAAAAAAAAGAAAAGAAAAAAAGTTCTACAGGAGAGTGTTTTGTCAAAAGTCTACTACTTCGAACTCTAGTCACTGCGGTCACTGAAGATGCTTGAAACGTTGGAGATGCAGGAAACAAAATATGGAAGAAAAATCTTAAGACTAATAGGATAAAACCTTCCCAAAAAAGTACTAATTCAATAAAATATTTATTTCATCTAAACATTTAGAAAAATATAAAGTTCATCCTAGTGTAAAATCTACAGGTTTTTTTTTTAGAATATATTAATATATTTCATCCAAAGAACATGAATTCTTCCGTCTTGTACAACAAAGAGTAACATAAACAGCTAGCATATTAGAAATATAGTTCATAAAGTTTACATACTTAGAGTTATAAGTATTATTACTTTACAAAGTGAATTTTACATAATAGGACAAATGATAATTTTCAGGTAATTAGGATTTTAGTTATAATACAAGGAAATTAGTAGATTGAAATACATCAGAATTAAATATAGAAAATAATGGGAGTAAAAGCAAAGACGTGCAGCCATATTAGAACATACACAACATGAGACACCACAGAGCACATGTTTCAATATTATAGCGAGACTCGATTTCATCTTCACAGCAAAATTAAACATTTTTGGTGACACACTTTCCTTCTTTTTGAATAAAAGATTACTCTGTATTTTTTGCAAACATTCATTGCTTCTTCCACTGACAGTGTGTGCTTCTTAAATGGTATATGCTAATGTCTTCCCAATTTATTTCTTTTGTTAAGTCCTGAGTGAAAAGCTTTGCAGGCTCTGGTTAGAGAAAAGAATCTGAGTGAGCAGTATAACTGATATGTGTTATCTCCATTATTTTATCCAGATGGTCAAGAGGGCTTAGGAGCACCCCATAAGTGAGTGGAACTTGAATGGGTTCAATTCCCACCCAGGTGTGGCATGAAAAGCAAGTTGTTTGAGAGGAAATTTAATTTCAAGGGAAATAATTAGAAAGCATCAGAATAAGTTCAACCAGGAAATATTACCTAGGAGACCATGGATCAGGAAAACCAAAGACAGACCAGGGAAGATCTGAGCTCCTAGTCAATAATCCAAATGGGAGGGACTCAACAGAGCCACGAAAGGAGCACAATTAAGGACCAGCAATAAAAATGTATGACAGAGGCTGGGCGAGGTGGCTCGTGCCTGTAATCCCAGCACTTTGGGAGACCGAGGCGGGAGGATCACGAGGTCAGGAGTTCGAGATCAGCCTGACCAACATGGTGAAACCCTGTCTCTACCAAAAATACAAAAATTAGCTGGGCATGATGGCACGCACCTGTCCTCCCAGCTACTCAGGAGGCTGAGGCAGGAGAATCTCTTGAACCGGGGAGGCAGAGGTTGCAGTGAGCCGAGACCGCACCACTGCACTCCAGCCTAGGAAACAGAGTGAGACTTCGTCTCAAAAAAAAAAAAAAAAAAAAGGTATGACAAAGGAAAATGAGAAAACAGGAAAACAGTGTAGCTCAGGTTCACTTTACCATGAGCCAAAGTAAAATCTGAAAAGACTTTAGGTAATATATGCCTAACATTTGCATTGAGGAGACAAGAAGAGAAGCATGAGCTCTGAAATTCTTCAAGGAAAGGGGGTGTGAAGATGAGCATTTCTGGGTTGCAAAGAGACATAACAGATTAGTTTGCCACTAAGCCCTAATAACACCTAAAAAGGTATGCATCAAAAATAAATGAGATAATGGGAAAAATGAGAATGGACTTTTAAGAAAATTATATTTTTATTAGAGAAGAAGATTTGATTTTAAATTCCATTTATAAAACTAAGATTTCATATATTGCAGGCAATTTTTCTACAAGTTAACATTCTGACAGATGCCTGTCTCAGTTTCTTATTGAAAATAATTAAAATAAGTGAGTGACTCAAGGGATAGAGAATTGCTACGATCTCTCCACACACCATAGCTAATTTATATTTTGTAATAAGATAGCTAAAGGTCACCAAAAGAGAAATAACATAGTACAGGAAAAAAAAGAAGATAAATGAAGTCATAGTTTTAATGGCTCTCACATGAGCCTCTGTGCTAGGGTCTCTACAGCTGGTAGCATGGAGTTTTATTTGCTTGGTATGTCTCCATAAAGATCTTACTAAAAGGATAAAAGATATCAGTGACACAATAAATGGGACAATTGCAAACAGGTTAAAGAGAGTCAAGGGTTTGAAGGACAGCGTTTTACTCACATGGAACATTTCAGTGATGTTTCTTTTATGTTTTCCAGTTGCATGAAACTTATAATCACAACTCAGCACGATTAGTACTATAAGACTGACCAACAAGGAAATGGCAAAGCATCCCAGCAGGATCCAGCGAACCACCATGTCAATTTTCCGCTTCAGCCAGAGAAAAAGTGGGTGAGAGAAATTAGCTATCTTGAGACAGTAAAAGACATTGAGGCAGGTGGTAAACCACATATTTAAGTAGTTGGCAAATGTCCAGAAGGTACAAATGACTATCTGTAGCTTCCTCTTTGTGTAAACATCTGGGAAAACTACTATTACAATGCCATTTAGAACCATGACACTGATCAAACAAATTCTGGAGATAACTAAATTGGTGAGGATGCAGTCAATTGTGGAGATCTTTTTCTTCTTAATCCAATCAATCCAGTTGACTAGTCCAATGTATCCATTCCCCAATATTCCTATTATGAATTCTCCAGTTATTAGGATTATAAAGATGCTATCTGCAGCACTGAACATGTTTGTAGAGATAACAGTCTGATCTCAAATATCACTGTAGATGAGCTAATTTACAAATGACCTATTGACGCATGATTAGTAAATTCTTTGAATGATGCAATAAGGTTTTCATCTGCTATTATTTTGACGTTGATGTCATTCTAGAAGTGTTCAGCTCTCCTCTGAAATAGTATTGTCTCTATGCTCCCGAAGACGAAACCAACTAATTGCTCCAAATGAACAGCTTGACTAGTTATTTATAGCCTGGAAAAGCTATAATTATTACCTTTTAGTGAATGAAATCTGAGACGTTTGGCTGAAATTTCTCTCATGCAAAACCAAAGAGATTTTATATCACAAATTTGCAACAGGCTTCTTGCTGCAGCTCTATATTTGGACCCATCAAATTGAGTTTTGAATAAGGAGTCACCAAAAAAAGAGATAAATGTTTAACAAAAATCCAGTTGTGTAAGTAAAACTTCACTTTCATCACATAACTTATAAATGACCCACAAATCAGGTCTCCCAGATGGAAAAAAAATTTCACTTTGGAAATAATTAGTACAATTAGAGTGTAGACAGTTAACATTTAATCAGAGGATAATAATTCTTGTCTTTATTTAAATGGCTAATTAGGGAAGGATATGATACAAATCTAATTATAAATGACATTTTTTTTTAAGGCAGGAACATGGCAATATTTACTAAGCATTTGCTTTTTTGTTCAATTGTTTCTTAGAAGTGAAATATGCCAGATAAAGATTTGTTGTCTTTATTTTTTTAATGTGAGAAATACCCTTGAAGACAATCCACTTCCTGAAAATTTCTCTTGTATAATAAGCATTTTAATCTAAAATTAAAAAAATTTAAACTTTACGTTATTCTAGTTCCAATCAAGTCCTTTTATAAGATTAGTGATCTTACAGTGCATGTTATTGTATTATTTCTAGATAGGGCAAACATGTAAAAAAAATTTTTTAGCCTACCAGTATTTTCAAGGAATAGGACTAATTCTAGTATTAAATTAGATTTATTTGTTTTGGGGTGAGGGAGAGTACAACTTAGCCCAAAATACATTTGAATGTAGGTAATACAAATCACAGTCCACTAGGGATCTTCTTGTATTTAAATAGTTCTACAATGTGTATAACACATGCAGATTTTTCCTATTTCTTACATGTGTGTAATGTGTAAGGAAAGCATAAACTTAATAACTTAAAGCAACCTAGTTACCTATAAAATGTTACTGGAAACAAAATAGAAAAGAAAATGATGCAGGGGGAAAAACAGGTCATGTCAGAGATTTCTGAGTTAGAAGGCTATAGAACATTCCAAAGAATCTTTAGGAAGTGACTTCTAAAATTGCCATCTCCAGCTAGTGTACTTATGAGCAAACTGACTACTGGGACCCTCCACCTTCTTTCTCAAGGTGGTTCTGCTATACATAACCACCTGTGCATCCTCTCCTGGTCAAACCTTCATTCTTGAGATTATACTCCTTTCCACACATCGTATGTCATCCTAGGCAGAATCTCATTAACGACTGTTTTTCTCCCCTCTTGATCAAGACAAATCCTTCCAGAAATGGAGGGGATAGGGCAGTGATGATAAAGACTGTCCTTCATTTCAAAGCAGAGAGTTGTTTTGCGTGACTGATTTTATAGAAAGGATTGATGAGTTCTAAAATATTTTCTCCAAACCTGTTTGCCTGAAATTCTTCTCCTCATTGAGTTCAAGACCTTTTTCAGTATTTGTCAGAATAGAAGTAGAACCTCTTTGTATTTAGCCAATGAAATGAAACGATGAAATGTTAACATGGAATTTAAATTCCTGTTTTCTACAATGACAAAGAATATGTGGTGCAATAACATTAGATTACCAATTAAACAAGACAAAAATGTGAAGGAACACACAACAAATCTTTGGAACTATGATAGATATTAATGACTTCCAATAGCATATAAGAGAAAATGAATGCAAACAGAAGAAGGGAGAATGCCTTTTGTTGATTTCTTTCTCCTCTTTAGGGGTCTCTATGGAGCAAAAGGCTATCTTCTTCTAAAGAAACCCTTCACAAATCTTAACATCTTCAGAAAAGCTTCCCTCAACTTGCTGTTTCCCATGATTAGGATTAATGAATGGCTTGCTGGAAAAATGACAGCTACTATGCCACCAATCATCAACACTAATTTTCCCTGAGGAATCAGAGCGCTAGAGGTCATAACAAGAAAGACTGAATAGTACACAATGAGGAGGAGCAGAAAGATGATCACTGCCTTCATGGCCTTCATGTGGGCCTCTGTGCTGGGGTCTCTGAACCCTGTAGCATGCAGTTGAATCTGCTTAGTGTGTCTAACTAGGGAGAAAAGTAACATGAAAAATGAGATCAGGCAAATAGTAAAGGGAACCATCGCGCCCAGGTTCAGCGTTATCAGTTTGAAAGCATTTGGAATTTTACTCTCTTTGAATTCCTGAGTAATGTTTTCTTCATGACTGGCCTTGAAAAACTGATACCATATATTCACTGAAATGCTCACAATTAAGGAGATAAGAAAGGACCCGAGAAGAATCCCAAGGATGACCTTGTTGATCTTTAGCTTCAGCCAGAAGAAAAATGGGTGGGATATATTGACTATCTTGAGTAAGTAGAAGATACTGAGGCAAGAAGTAAACCAGAGACTTGAATTATTTGCAAGTGTCCAGACAACATCCACAGTGATTAGTAGCGTGCTATTTTCGTATGCATCTTGAGAGAGCAGTATAAAGAAGCCATCTAAAGATATTACACACAGCAAACAGATTCTGGAGACGGCCAAGCTGATCAGGATGATGTCAATCAAGGAAATATCTCTTCTCTTGAGCCAGTCAATGCAGTTAACTAGTACAATGAATCCATTTCCCAAAATCCCTACGGTCAATTCACCAGCAATTAAAATGATATATATTGCCTCTATTGTACTTGGCATGGCAGCAGAGACTTCTGATTTTGCGTATCACTGATGATGAACTGACTTTCAGCTGACCAGGGAAGAATAATATATTTGTCTGCTACTTAGGCCGTGGTATAATTGTCTTTATCTCTCCTTTTTGTCAGCTGTGATGTAGATCAGGAAGATAGTCGGTCCTGCGCTGGGCTAGAACTGCCTAAACACTTCAACGACTGGGGCCAGTAATTTCCTTTTGCACAGTAATGACTGAAAGGCTCTAGGATGCAAATTGGAATGGATCTGATTTCTTAAATTTGCACATTTTTTCTCACTTTAAGCTCTGTATATTTTGGATTTATCAATACGATCTATAGACTAGGAACTTCAAGAAGGAATCAATTGCTTGGAAAAAGTGGCCAGAATTTAATTTGCTGGAGGACTATCCATCCTGGTTAATATATTGATATTAACTATCAATAATAGTAATAGCTATTTCTATTACAGATTCTGCTTTTAATGTGTTAGCTTGTGTAGCCAGTTTAGTGGCTTCGTCGACTAAAGCTTTAAACAAATTGTCATTAACATTAAATGAGGCTTAAATGCTGTAACTGGTGGAATGTAGAGGAAAGAATCTAAAAGTGTAGGAAGATAGGAGTGTTAAGTTGAATTTATCATATGGGGACTTTACCTTCTCCCCATTATATGACTTAGAAGGGCCAAAGGGACACTGCATTGAGAAATACATTATTGAGGTAATTGCCAGTATCCTCAAAAAGCTCTGCAGCGTTGGTCTTCTCAACAGAAGGTACAATGAGGGTGCTAAACATGAAATTGTAATGTTGTCAGTAAACGGGACACAGAAAATTCTGGTTTAGATGTTAGGATTTCTTGGAGTGCTCTTGCTTTGTGCCTGAATGTAGCTTGCACGCGTAGAAAAAATAGTCAAAATACTAGTCACTTACCTTTAAAGAGAATGGAAACAGATCAGCCTGAACAGTAGGGAGGACAAGGAAAGAACAAGAAAGTGATATGTTTGAAACTGAAAAGCCTGATAGATATACAAGATTCTTCAATCTGAACTGAATCATAAGAATACATGCTCTAAATTTTCTTAGCTCTATTGTTTGGCAGCAAGTGTATTGCAAAGATTAGTATACATTGGAAACACACAGTTTGCTTTATTGGGACATATTGAAACATGTCATTGGACATAATGGAACATATTTGAAATAATAGAAACAGGCACACAGCAATACAGTTTCCAGAAATTTTATTTTAAAATGATATTAAATTTTAAAGCAATATTAAATATTGTTTATCAAATAAACTAACACAATAATACAAAATATTTAATTAGATAATTTCTCATATGTTTAGGGTTTTAGACAAAATAAAGATATAAAAATTAATCTTGCAGATTTTTATGAGAAAGTAAATGGGTATTGTTATTCTATTAAGTGAAATTTGGGGTTTCTTTCATGCTTATCTGTGAATTTTGTTTCTGAGGAAATATCAGATGATACAGCTCAAAAGTACACACTGTGCTCGTCATGACCAAAGCCATAAAAGAGGTAATATGCTGAGAAGGACTTCACTAGAGTAAAGAAATTGATTTGCATCCAAACCGACAGACGGGGTTGCACCATGTTTACATCTCAGGGTATGCAATATCTCATTATTTTAATTAAACTGTTTGAATGATAAGACTTTGAGGAGGGGAATTAAGTAGGTTCAAAGTTTGGAAGTAGAACTACTCTCGGATCAATTTTTAATGTCCAGAAAAGATGAAGATGAAAATATAGCATGTAGGTGGGTGATTAATAATTGACATTTCAAAATTTCTTGGTAAACCCAGATAAAGAATCCAACCTTGCCTTCTGAATCATGGTCTTTCCCCTATATCCCTTCTTTTCTTTAGCTGTGTGGAATACTGATCAGTTTAGGGAAGTTATTATGTTTATATATTCAAATGTAAATGAAAATATGCCATAGTATATGACCGGAGTTACCTAAGGGCCTATACTTGCTAAAATATCACCCTCTTCCATCTTTCCTTGCTATAAATAAAACTCAAATATCTCAATTTATTTGGCAGCATTGAATATGTTTGTGTGTGTGTGTGTGTGTGTGTGTCTGTGTGTGTGGGTGTTATTTGCCATTTGGATTTTATTTTAGCATTGAGAAGTTAAAGAGGGATCCTAGCTGACCGAGTTTAACGTCTTTCCATCGCAGAAACACTTTAATCTAGAATGTCAGTTTATTGATTATTTCTGTCTCTAGTAGAAAACAGATGAAATACTGGGAAACTTATGACATCATTTCCTGCATGTCTTTCTATGAGAAGTGAGCAAACAAAAATCTACTTAGGCAGATTTTTTTTTAAAGTTCATTTTCTTTTCTTTGTTGAAATATTGTTTACCATTCTTTAGAGCCTTATATCTTTTACAGGCATTTGTCCTTGAATTATGCCACTGATAATTACTGATTAAGGGAAATAACTATACTCTTCACATTCATAAGAACAGAATGCTGCTATACTGTCCTATCTTCTGTCCTATTTTGAATAGCTGCTGACTTCATCTACCACCCCACTCTAAACTCTTCAATATATCCATTGGGATTCCTAGTAAACCATTAGCGGAAACCTAATATTCTCATTCATTCCTCTAACAATTCACTTTATCTTCTTCATTTGAACTTGAGGTTCTTAAACTTTTTTGTGCAATGGACTACTTTGGCAGTCTGGTGCATACTATAATTTCAAAATAATGTTTTTAAGTGCACAAAATAAACATATTTGGAATTTATAAGGAATCCAGGTAGATTTCACATATATATATCTATATATATATATATAGATATAGATAGAGAGATGCTTTTTCCTACAGTATGAAATATATTTTTAATATAATTTAGGAATTTTTGTGCTTTTAAATTGACATAACAAAAATATCTGACAGAAAGAGCAGTGATGAAAGTAAATGATAATAGGAGGTACCTGTAACAACAATGATTTTTGACTTCCTGAAGTGAAAAAGTTACAGGTACTGCTGGTATGTTATGTGCTTGTTACTTACATTCAAGACAGAAGAAATACAAGATTTAAGTTAAGAATTAATAAAAATAAGTATATAATTTGGTGCCCCTTCCAGTTCATTCATCCCTCATTGCCCATGGGTTCATTTAAATACTCTACCGCTAAATCCTGTGGCAGCTCTTTTCTCTCTCACACTCTGATAGAAGTGGGTCTAAAGCTGCGATGGGTGTTTTTCTTTCTGATTTTGTAACTTTCAGATTATTCTCCTTTTAAATATATATATGTTGCTTAGGCTGTTCTTGAACTCTTGGTCTCAAGCAATCCTTCTGCCTTGGTCTTCCAAAGAGTTGAGATTACAAGTGGGAGCCACAGCGCCTGGCCAGATAATTCTCCCTCTAATTCCTCACAAGATATAAAGTAGTTCATTATCTCCTGTCATTACTTTATACAAAACATGACTCCTTGTCACAATTATGAGCAAGTCTTCCTTCTTTGATTTTTGCTTTTTACGTGAAATTAAGTAGTTGAATATATTCAATTTCACCACCATTTCTTTTGCTAAATTTCCCCCAACTATCTTTTTGTTGGATGAAATTATCTTCTGTTTTTAAAAAAATTCACTCAGTAATCCTGTTCATTGTATTTTTAATTTTTTAAAATTTAGTGATTATGGACATATAATAGTTGTGCAGATTTATGGGGGTACATATGAACCTCATGAAAACAGAGCAATATAAAAACTTACCTGTTGAGAGGAACATCACACACCAGGACTTGGGTTGTAGGGGGCTATGGGAGAAATAGCAGTGGTAGGGGTGGATTGGGGAGTGACAGCATTAGGAGAAATACCTAATGTCAATGACCGGGCAATGGATGCAGCAAACCACCACCACGGCACACGTATTCCTATGTAACAAACCTGCACAATCTGCACATGTACTCCAGAGCTTAAAGTATAATGAAAACAAAACAAAACAACAAGAAACAACAACAAAAAAACCCTTCCCTGTTAAGAAGGAATACCATGAATGAGAAATATGTATGTCTCTTTAAGAAGAGGAACAGCCTTAATTAATGGAGAACTATTTAGAGGCAATCATTCAAGCCTAAAACACTTTATTACAATAGCAGATAGGGAATAATCTTGTCTGTTTGTATAAAAATGGTGGAGAAATAGAATATTTGGGACCCATGGAGACAAATAATTTATTTGCTAAATAACAAAGTTTGGGCAAGGCTTGAAATATATATAACGGTTAAGAGCTTCAGCTCTGATATCAGACAGCTGAAGTTGAAGCTCATTCTCAGTTTTAATGGTTGTGTGATTTAGATTGTGTCACACCTTTTCTTTCTCCCATGTGTAAAACATTGATCATAAAACTATCTCACAGAAATACTATACTTAAATAAAATCTTGATTTAAAACACTTAGAACAGTTTTTACAATATATAGTAAAAAATTTTAGGTACTATTACTATTGTTTTTTTTTTTGCATTCAATTCAATAAATCATGATTCTCTTGTCCGGTTGTTTTGCTATAGAGCGTTTCTCAATGTGTCTTAATTACAATTTCCTATCTATAATATTTGGCCAAATCTCACATTTTATGATTGCCATAGTTGAATATTTGTATTCTCTTCAAAATTCATGTGGAAATGTAATCCCTAATACAACAGTATTAAGAGGTGGGGTCTTTTAGGAGATGTTTATAATGGCTCTGTCATTATGATGGGATTAATGCTTTAGAAAAGGCCTGAAGGAAACTAAGCAGGCCTTTTAAACTTCTTCCTCTTCTGCTATGTAAAGATACAGCATCGAAGGTTCCATCTTGGAAGCAGTGACCAGATCCTCCCCAGACACCAAACCTGCCAGTGCCTTAGTCTTGGACTTTCTAGCCTTCAGCACTATGATAAAATAAATTTCTGTTATTTATAAATTACCTCATCTCAGATATTGTCTATAGCAGCAAAATGGACTAAGACAATGCCAGTCACATGAAATCATAATACATGGCAGCATAATAACGGTGATTTAACTATTTGTTTTCCATTACTCACTGAAAATGTAAACACATTTAAATGGACTTGTGTTTTTCCTTCATATGTAGTTCTTTTCTTTATTCAACATTAATACCCACTACATCTCATAATATTAATGGACAAGTGGCTATTTTGTTTCTCTTTGCAATGGCATAAATAAAATGATTTTAACAGCATTTCAACTCAAACACAATAAGATATTTATTTATATTTGACAACACACCTAAATGTTCAGGTTAAGTAAAAATATTATCAGATGTATAGGCTTCAGATGTTTACTAAACATATAACTTTTTTCAACATTTTGGAAGATGCATTAAGAAAAACTTAAATGTGGAGTAAGGTTTATAACAAATTTTGTAAGGCTTAGTATGTCAAGATTTAAAAAAAAAGTTAAGAATATGTGTATACTATGAAAATCTTAAAACTCCAGTTGTAGGGTACAAGATCAACACGCAAAACTCTGTTGTGTTTCTAAACACCAGCAATCTGAACAGTAAATATACAAGGTAAATTAAGAAAACAATTCCAAAATAATGAAATAACTAGGATTATAACCAAAGAAGGAAAATACACACAAAAATGATGAAATATTGCTGAAAGACATTAAGGAAGACACAAGTAAGTAGAAAGACATCCCAGGTTCATGGATAAAATAATTTGATATCGTTAAGATGTCACGCTATGGCTCATACGTGTAATCCCAGCACTTTGGGAGGCTGAGGTGGGCAGATCACCAGGTCAGGAGTTCAAGACCAACCTGACCAATATGGTGAAACCCTGTCTCTACTAAAAATACAGAAAAAATATTAACTGGGCCTGTTGGTGTGTACCTGTAGTCCTAGCTATTCAGGAGGTTGAGACAGGAGAATTGCTTGAACCAGGGAGGCTGAGGTTGCAGTGAGCCAAGATCGTACCACTGCACTGCAGCCTGGGCAATAGAGCAAGATTCCATCTTAAAAAAAAAAAAAAAAAAAAAGATGTCAGTACTATCCAAAGCAATCTACAGATTCATTAGAATTCCTATCGAATATTTCCACAGACATTTTTTGCAGAAACAGAAAAACTAATCCTCAAATTCAGGTGGAATTACAAGGGACCCCAAATAGCCAAAACAGTCTTTTAAAAGAACAAGGTTGGAAAACTCACACTTAATATTTTTCATTTATTTTATATTTTTCTGCAGGCCTCATTAAGTCTCCCTTGATCCCTGGGCTGCCATCTGTCATGGCAAATACTAGGAGCAAGCCTGGTCCTGTTCATGGAAGCTTCTAGCCAGGGCAGAAGCAAAACTAACAAAAGGGGAGAAGTCCAACTCACACCCCCAGGCCGTGTTGAGGAAGGTCTGGTGTGAGGAGAAAGCTGATGGTGTGGAAGGGCCTTCCAGTCCTGCTCCTTCTGCTTGGAAGTGGAGAATCCGGAGAACCTGGGATATGCAAGATGGACAGGTTGCTCCTTGAGAACATCTGGTCTCCTAGAGAAAATGGTCGCTGTTTAGGTGACTGAATGAACTCAACTATGCCTTGTTCTTTTAAAGCCTACTGCCTGCTTCCTGAATTTTCAATCAAGAGTCTATGTGTGTCTTAAAGAGGGCTTTGATCATTGTAGTAGAACCCACTGGGAGAAGCCTCTTGGCTCATGAACTTTAGCCACAGCCGATTGAATTAGGGATGAATACCTAACCCAAGTGGAGCCAATCTTATTCTGTACTCACTGCAATGTAAGATGTAAAACAGGTATTTTTGTCTCATTGGATCAGTGCTGAATCTTTAGTATCTAGAAGTCTGCCTACCATGCAGTAGGGGCTCCATGAATATTTAATGCACAAAAGAATGAATAAATAAGTTTCTGTGAGGAATTTGGAATTTTGAACTTGGAAGCATAGAGAATGGGAGCTGTGGAAACTGAGTCGCATTGGTTCCATAAGCTGGAAAGATACTCACTCCTTTCTGCATCTGAGGTCCTTGGATCTATCACAGTCCTGACTCTTTCTAAAGAGAATTGGACTCCTCTTAACTTTCAGACAGATTGTTCAACATCCTAACTATAAAACTCCTTCCCCCTTTCATGCTTACATTCATTTCTGTTGCAACCAAAAACCTTCACCAACATGCTGAGAAATTTTGCCCCTTGACATATCCTGCTTCCCACCCTAGGAGCTTCTCTAGGAGTCATAATCACTCCTGCCTGTACCTTGGACTGCATCCAAATCTGCCCCACTGTCACCACCCCGGCTCTGTAAGCTCTGGCTTTAAGACTACAGGGACCTAGAGGCAGAAAAGTGTGGCATCATGGAATTCCATGTCCTCTAGAGCATATGGGAGGTACTACACCTATTCTCTTTCCAAGAACCCCTCACTCCATCCTGGCCTCAGACATGGCTCTTGGGCCCCTCAGGTCAGAGACTCCTAATTTTTCATCTGCTTCTACCCTACAGACACAAAGGGGAGGTGCCAAATAAATCTACAGATTCATTCAAATCCTTATTAAAAATTCCCACAGACTTTTTTCTGACACAGAATAATTGATCCTTAAATTCATATGAAATTACCAGAAACCTGGAATTTCTAGGACTAATCTTAAAAATGGAGAACAAAAGTTGGAAGGCTCACACTTAATATTTTTAAAATTCACTACATTACTGCTCAGCTTTTGGCTAAGATCAAATATAAAGTTTACGACAAAGCTACGGTAATCAAGACTGTTTCACTGGCATAAGGATAGACCTATAGATCAATGTGATAGAACTGAGAGTCTTGAAGTAAACCCATATATCTTGGACTAATTGATTTTGACAAGTGTGTACAAATTCATTAGGGCATAAAGAGTCTTTTTGACAGACGATGCTAGGACAATTGGATATCCACATGCAAGAGAATGAAGTTGGACCCCTACCTCGTATCACATACAGAACTTCATATGGATCAACGACCTAAAGATAACAACTAAAACTAAATACACCTAGAAGAAAATCTAATGGTAATCTTTATGACCTTGGATTTGGCAATTGATTCTTACATATGACATGAAAAAAGTAAGCAACAAAAGAAAAAATAGTTAAATTAGGCTTCATGTGGAATAAAATGTTTGTGTATCAAAAGCCACTGCAGGGCCGGGCGCGGTGGCTCACGCCTGTAATCCCAGCACTTTGGGAGGCCGAGGCAGGTGGATCACGAGGTCAAGAGATCGAGACCATCCTGGTCAACATGGTGAAACCCCGTCTCTACTAAAACTACAAAAAATTAGCTGGGCATGGTGGCGCGTGCCTGTAATCCCAGCTACTCAGGAGGCTGAGGCAGGAGAATTGCCTGAACCTAGGAGGCGGAGGTTGCGGTGAGCCGAGATCGCGCCATTGCACTCCAGCCTGGGTAACAAGAGTGAAACTCTGTCTCAAAAAACAAACAAACAAACAAAAGCCACTGCAAGAAAATGAAAAGACAATCTACAGACTGGGGAAAACATTTGCAGATCATATATTTGTGAAGGGTTTAATATTCAGAATATGTAAAGAGCCTTTACAACCCAACAAAAAAATCCCGTTTTAAATTGGGCAAACGATGTCAATGGACATTTCTCCACTGATTTACAGATGTCCATAAAAAAGATACTAAGCATCATTAGTCATTGGGGAAATGCAAACCACAATAACATATTACTTCACATCCACTGGAATGGCTACAGTAAAAATCCTGGAAAATAGCAAGGTGGGCAAGGATGTGGAAAATTTGGAACTCTTGTACATTCTGGGTGGGAATGTACCATGATAAAGCTACTGTGGAAAAACAGTTGGTGGTTCCACAAAAAGCTAAGCATAGCAATTGCTATGTTATCCAGTAATTCCACTCCTCATGTATATTGAAAACAAGACCTCCAACAGATACTTATGTGCCAGTGTACTTTGCAGCATAATTCACAATAGGCAAAAGGTAGAACTCACCCAAGTGTTTTTCAACTGCTGAATATCTAAATAAACTGTGGTGTATACACACGATGAAATATTATTCAGTCACACAAAAGAATGATTGTCTGATACATGTTAGGATACGGGTGAGCCTTGAAAACTTGCCCTGTGAAATAAACCAGGTACAAAATGAGAAAATCTGTGTGATTCTGCTCATATGAATTATCTAGACAAGGCCAATTCATAAAGCCAAAAGCCAGATCAGAGGTCAACAGGAACTGTGGGAAAGGAAAAATAGGGAGTTACTGCCTAATGAGTACCAAGTTTCTATTTGTGGTAATGTAAAAGTTTTGAAAACAGTGGTGATGCTTGCACAACATTGTGAATGTAATTAGTGCCACAGAATTATACACTTGAAATAGTTAACAATGACAAATTTGTTATACACATTTTATCAAAATAAAATTAAAAAAAATAAATGCATACGTTTAAAAAACCTTAATATTCCAGACCATAACAACATGCAGCATGGAAATGACTATTGGTAGCTAAGAACAAGTTAAAGTTTTAATTTTATATAAAATGAAGATAAGGATATCAATTTTAAATCAAGCACATAAAATTTGATATCAATAGAAGACAGGAAAGGAAAATAATACCAAAAGAAAGCATTAAAATGAGTAAAAAAAGAAATGAGAAGATAGAAAACAATATAATCATAATAACATTAGTGCAAAAATGTTTCTTTTTTTTTTTTTGAGACAGAGTCTCACTCTGTTGCCAGGCACCAGGCTGGAGTGCAGTGGCACAATCTTGGCTCACTGCAACTTTCACCTCCCGGGTTCAAGCAATTCTTCTGTCTCAGCCTCCCAAGTAGCTGAGACTACAGGCGCACACCACCACGCCCAGCTAATTTTTGTATTTTTAGTAGAGATGGGGAAAAATGTTTCTTAATAACAATTTTGAGATTACATTATTAAAGTGTCAAAAATGAGACATTTGTTTTCTACAAGAGACATTTAAAACATAAAAATGCAGAAGTGTTGAAAATGCAGAGGTAGAAAACCCATAATCTAGAAATGATAAATGTGCAAAGTGATGGATATCCTAAATATCTTGACTTGATTATTACACATTATATACATGAAACAAAATATCTCATGTACCTCATAAATTTGAATAAATATGTATCAAAATAAAGTAAAAGAAAATGTAACAAAATAAGGGAACTTGCAAGGGCAAAATAAAATTTAAAGCAAAAACTTTCATGACAAGAGTTTTTAATATCAGTAAAAAATAATCATGAAAAAGTAATCACCATGAATAAAAATGCAATAGTCAACAATGCCTCAAGTAAAATGCAATTAAAAATAAAATAATTATGAGAATAAACAAATAAATCATTAATTGTAAATGTATGTTTACTAATTATTGGAAATTGTCATATATTAAAGGAGTAAACAAGTAATACCATTAATATTATTTATATAATGTATATGTATCTAACGCCATCAAACTCATTTATAGAAAACATGGATCATTCACAAAAATGGGTCATATATTGGGTCAAATAAATCTTATCCTAGATCAGATATTACACACATATGCTGTCTGACTCAACTTAAATATCAATACAAAAGTTACCTTTAAAAAACTCATATAGCCAGAAAATTATTGTTAAATATCTCTAACATTAAATGGAAAGTGTAAAGAATATTTTGAAATTCTTTGAATTGAATGACAATATAAGAACCACGTGCCAACATTTGTGGAATACGTAAAAGTTGATATTTGGGCAGAAAACATACAATTATGAAAACCTTTACTAAAAAAAAAAGAGAAAGATTGAACAAAGCTAGCGAAACAAACAACTTTCGACTTCAAAAGTATGGCAAACTGTTACCCTAAGCAAATTAATGCAGAGACAGAAAACCAATTATCACATGCTCTGGTTTATAAGTGGGAGCTAAACATTGGAAACACACAGACATAAAGATGGAGACAATAGACACTGGCAACTACTAAGTGGAGAGGGAGGGATGCCAGGGGTCGGGGGGCAAGGACGGTCAAACTACCTGTTGGGTGCTATGCTCACTGCCTGGGTGATGGGTTCAATCATACCCCAAACCTCAAGCAATATAACTCTGTAACAAATCTGCTTGTGTACTCCCTAATCTAATATAGAAGTTGAAATTATTTTATAAATTAAAAAAATCTGTATGAAAAATATACGGAAAACCAGATGTCTGGAAAAATCCTTCCAGTCCGGAAAACATAAAGATACTAAAAAATAAAAAGCCTTCAGAAATGTTTTTAAAAGTGCATGGTCCAGCTGTCAAGGGAGTTAAAATAAAGAAATCCTCCAAATCCTCAGATGCCAAAAATAGTGGAAAAGTGCAAATCATGGGAGGAAACAGTGATAAAGATAGAGTTAGTCCCTAACTAACTATCTTGGAGTCAGATAGAGGTGGTTATCTAGGAGAGAGTGTTGTCACCCTCCTTTAAACCAGTGTTTGAGTATTTTTTATTTTGTTATTTTTTAGAATTTATGTTCTGCAGTGAGAACATATATGCAAAGCTACCCCTAAAGGCTGAGGGAGCAGGGAAGCCAAAGAAAGAGGCTATCAAATCCAGTTTATCAGAAAGAAATATTCATTTATTTATTTATAATTTTTACTTCAACAACTTTTGGGGTACAAGTGTTTTTTGTTAAGTAGATGAATTATTTAGTGGTGAATTCTGAGATTTTAGTGCACCTACACCTAAGCGGTGAAATTGTGCCTAATATGCAGTGTTTTTTTTATCCCTATCTGCCCTTCCAACCTCCTCTTTTGAGTCTCTAAAGTTCACAATATCACTCGGTACATCTTTGCACACTCACAGCTTAGCTCCCACTTACAAGTGAGGACATAGTGTTTTTGGTTTTCCACTTCTGTGTTACTTCACTTAGAATAATGGCCTCCAGGTCTATCCAAGTTGCCGCAAAAGATTTATATATATATATACACACACATATATATATGATTTATATATATAAATATTATTTATTATATATTAATATATTATAATTTTTATAAATAATATATTTTATAAATAATATAAATATATATATAATTTGTTAAT
>NW_022437026.1:329186-336333 GCF_009761245.1 Sapajus apella | reverse complement strand
ATATATATATATATAATATATAAATATTTTTTAAAGAAAGAAATATTTAATAGAAACTTACAAAGAGAGGCAATGTCTTGGGTGCCCACAAGACATTGGATCCCTACACCCACTCTCCAGAAAGTATCCTGTATATATTAAGCTTTTTGGATAAACATGTGCAGCTGTTCACACCTCTGACTCACTTGCTAAAACTTGTGACCCTTAAGAAGGTTAGATAAACATCTTTTTGATGGGCTATCTATGTCACAGGCATTGTTTAAAGAACTTGCTGCAGAATACCTTGGTATGCAAGAGTTAAACGTCAATCTTCATGGTAGTTTTGCTTCAGGATGGCATCACTCTTCCTATGCAACAGGCTGTTTTTTTACATTATATGATAATAACTGTACATATTTGTCAAGTACATAGTGATGTTTTCAAACATAAAATGTTTAGTGATTAGATAGGTTAATTAGAAGATCTGTCATCTCAAACGTTTATCATTTCTTTGTTGGGAATATTAAAATCCTTCTTCCTCATATTTAAAACTATTTATTAATATTAGCTATAGTCATTCTATAGTCCTGTAAAACACTAGAATTGATTCCTCCTATCCAGCTGCATTTTGTATACTTTTATAAACCCCTAGCCTTCCCAGCTTCTGGCATACTCTGTTCTTTTTTTTTATTTCCACCAGATCTTCTTTTTTTAGTTTTCTTACTTGAGCGAGAATATGTGGTGTTTAACTTTTTGTTTCTGGCTTATTTCATGTACAATAATGTCTTCCCGTTTCATCCATGTTGATGCAAACGACATTTCATTCTTTTAAGAAAATTGTTATGGCTAAATAGTATTCCACTGTATACATATACCACTTTCTTCACCCATTCATAAACCAGTGTTAAGGTTTTAAAAGACCATATGCATTTAGGATAATATAGCTGGCTTGGACCTCTCCAAAATTAGAAGTGTGGTTGGATTCTACCAATAAACCAAGATCGCTGAAAGGCAAAACCTTAATAAGCAGGTGAGAAAATAATACAGGTCCAGCAAAAGGTTAAAGTAGAAGTACTTAACACTCAGCCAGGGCACTGCAATGAAAGCGGAATGTAAAGATTTGTTGCTCTAAGAATTTGTAATAATAGCCTTTTACTCGTGTATATTTGGGACTAGAAGTTAAATTTTATAGTCTAAGACATTACAAACTGAAAAGTTTAGCTTAAAGAAGTTGAGACTGGAAGTCACCCCAGTCAGCTTTCACAAAGTCAAACTCTTCCTGGCAGACTACGCTGTAAACTTGACCTCAAAGAATTCCCACAGATAATATTCTAATAAAACTGAGTTCAAAATAAAATCATAAAATGTGAAGTCCAAGTCAACACAATTGAAAGTAAGTACAAACAACAGACCTACAAAGGCAGCAGGCATCAGCATTGGCGCTTATACAGTCTGCGCAAATGCGAAGGAAGGTTCTTTCTCTTTCTCTTTTTTCTCAAAGCAAGTATTACTAACAGATATTTTTTCACATGCCTCATCTTTAATTATATTTTTCTTATGACATAAATTATTGTATAGAAAATTACATCATACTATAAGAAAATAAAAACTATGTATATTCCCAATACTCACAGATAAAGAACCTGTCCATCCAGTTTATATATAACTCTCATCAAAACAGATTTTTAAAAGTAACATGATTATTATCTAGCTGTTATCTATCTTGAGATTACAATGTATGTAGAAACACGTTAACAATGGTTAGTTGAGTACTGCAAATGTGCATAATCAAATTCTTCTTTATACATTTTTGTATCTTCTAATTTTAGATGCAATGAAACTGTATTTTATAGCACAAAATGGAGTTTTTGATAAAAGGAACAGGTATCAATTAAAATAAGTGAATATTGGCAAAAATAGCAGAAGAAAACATAAATTAATATGAGATCGTATAAATTACCCACCTGTTTTCCCAAACATTATAAACTGAATTACTTACTAAACATCAAATTAAGAAAAATCATAACACATATATAGCATAGTGTTATTATATAAAGCAGTTACAAAATTGGTAAGAAAAACTATCAGACATGGAAAAGCAAGAATAAACAAATGAACAATTCCCAAAAAGTATATGCTATTGGTTAATCCTGTAATAATGCTTAACTTCACTAGTAAGCAAATATATGAGAAGTAAAGATATTTTTGTAATCAAGGTAATGACATTAAATATAGTAACCTTCTTAATTTTGAGATTGGAACAAGAGGAATATTTTCTCACTATTAACATGGGTTTACTATTTCTACAGGGCAATTTATCAACTCTGAAAGGAATTTATCAAATTTCTCGCCATTGGAATTTTCCTTAAAAATAATTTTCATAGTGTTCGGTCTATATACTAGTCCTACTGAACCTTTGGTTTCTGGAATGCCCTCCACTCCTTCTTGTCTCAAGACCTCGACATGATGCTTTCCCATCCCAAATTTCTCCTCCTTTGTCCACCTTACTCCTCCTACACATTATTTAGATTTCAAACTAAATCATCTTAACTTCAGTGACATCTTGTCTGTTCCCAAGACCAGGTCACGTCAGCACCCTATAGTTTTTCTCTCCCAATATCGTAAGTTTATTGTTCAAGTTAGCCAGCTAGTCACTTGCTTTCTATTAGAATATATTATCCATTATACTGGTTACTTGTTCACTACTGTATCCTCAATACCTAGCAGAGTTAGCATTAAAAATATTTATTGAATGCATGAATAGCATTCGTGCTCTGTAATACTCTGTTTATTTCTAACAGTGGAAAACTGAAGACAACTTAAATGTAAACAATATGATAAACATTAAGTATATTATTGTATATTTGCAAGGGGAGCTATTATGTACCTCTTAAAATTATTATTACAAATCATTTTTTGAAAACATGAGAAAATGAATAAATTCTACATATTCAACATAATCTATGTGGAGAGCATAGTTCTTTATACAGTGTAATTTCAAATAAGTTAACTGATATATTTGGTTGAAACAGGCAGTGGCATTAGGTTTTTTTTTTCCTGTTATCTTTTAACTGTCTGTGCATTCTAAAACAATAGTTTAAAAATATAAAAGTATTGATTTGGAAACCTGACATAGAAAATTAATTAAGCCCTTATAGTTGGAAATATTTCACACATCAGGCTATAAGTATGCGATCAAAGCACTTTTGGAAGTTGCCAAAATAAGTCACTGAGTTTATAACCTGGGTTGGACATAAAAATCCACTTTAAAACTTGAAATTTGAAACATGTCTGTGAGTGCAAGTCTGTGTATATGAATGTGTGTGTGTGTGTGTATGAAACCTTAAGGCAGAACATTTCATCTTTCACACAGATTCTATCCTGTGTTCATCTTGTATCCTTTGGTCAGGGACTGTGTTGAATCTTGCATCCTTTGGATTTATGCTTCCATAAAAACCTTAACTATAATTGGTTCATAACCTGCCTTATCTCAAGTCACTGATTTTGAAGAGCACATTTATTTCATCAGTGTTTTGATCCCATATCCCCCAACTAGACTCTCATTTACCTAGCTATATTTCACATTACTACATCTATTACTATGACTATTTGCTACACATCAAACATACACCAATAAAAAATAATGTTAGATTAAAAAAATGAAAACAAAAAACCCTTTAAATAATTAAAATAGCACACTGAAAAGAAGCATCCCATCTGTCCTCACTTTTATGTCCTAAATGTCAAGATTGATCTAACTTTCTTTTTTTTTTTTTCTTTGGGTTGTCTTGGAGAATGAGTGTCCTTGCTTCCGAAAAGTCAGGTAAAGCACAACAAGAAGTCTTGTTTTCGAGCTTCTTCTCACTGTGGTAATCTTTACAGTGAACAATCTCCAGGCTGATGTTTTTCCTCTAGGCAGTTTGTAGAAAGAAGTTGCAGGGTAGGGAAACTGACCAAGCCACCGAATTTGCATGTGAGATTAAAATCTCCTCAAAGACTGAGATTCCCTGAAACGTAGTCAAAACAATTATGGAAGATTTCAGTGATCTTTAATGACACAGTTAAAAAACAATGCGAGAATGCAGTGCAATGAAACATATCTTCAAGGATTTATTCACTGGATTATTTTCATGGTACATTCATTTGCCCTGAAGATGTCTATGTGGCTCTGAGACTTTTCCGTTTTTCACAGCACTTTAATTGCTGCAGTGCCCTCAAAGAGGCTTGCTTTAGTTTGCTGTTTCCTAGAATTAAGATAAATGAATGACCCCAGGGATAGATGACACTGGTCGTTATTCCAAACATAAGCAGAAGTTTGTTTTCTGGCACAGAAAAAATTGATATTTCTATGATAATGCTTACAAAATACAAGATAAAGAGGATGATGAAAGATACCAAAACTTTCATTGCCTTCACATGAGCTTCTGTGTTGACATCCCTGAATCCTGTCAGATTCAATTGCATCTGCCTGTTGTGTCTCCAAAGGGAAATGATTAACAAAACACATGTAATTAGGGATAGTGTAAAGGAAAAAATGACTCCCAGATTTAGCAAAACCTGTTTAATAAAGTATTCACTTCTATTCATGTTGAAAAGCCAGACTGTGGCATTCTTCATTTTATGATCATTAAACATCTTCACAGTGTGTGGAAAACTAAGTAACCATGAAATAAGTAAGCATCCCATCAGAAAGGTAGGAATCCTGTTTATTCTGTTCTTCAACCAGAGAAATATGGTGTTGGAAAAATTTGCTATCTTCAGGAAATAGAAGATGCTGAGGCTTGTGGCAAACCATATACTTGATTGATTAATAATTAACCAAAAGTAACTAATACCTTCAACTAGGTTGAATGCATTAGATAAATATATATCTGGAGAGAATATATGCATAAATCCATCTGCAATTAGTAACCATATCAGACAAATTCTAGAAATAGCTAAGCCAGTTAGAATAAAGCCAATCGTAGAGAACTTATGCTTGGCACAGTCAATGCAGTTTACAAGTCCAATAAATCCATTCCCTAACGTGCCCAATACTGACTCACTAATTATAACAAAAATGAAGATGCCATCCACTACACTTAGCATATTGGCTAATCCTTAATATTTCTTCTGTTATATCTGTCTTAGATTACCTGCTGCAGAATGAGTCCTATATTGGCTGTTTGATGGAAGTGTGACTTTCTTCTCATTCATTATATAAAGACTTGAAATTGCCCCAGTAATGGCTTGTGATGGAATCAGAAATATCTTGATGAAGACTTCTCCGAATATTTCTACAAAATATAGCTAGTCTAGAGAAAGTGTGTTCAGACTGAATGCCTATCCATAATTTGTTAAGATGCAAATGAAAGTTTCTGTTTCATGGATTTTACATGTCCTCCTGAGACTATTTTGCATTTAATACTTGAATTTTGGAGGAGTGACAAACATATACCTATAGAATATAATGCATAACATAAACAAAAATTTGACTTTATCTTTTTAAATATCAAATATTTATATTTTTAAATATCAAATCATATCAAATTATGATTTATGTTGTTGATAATCAATTTATATATGTAAAGGAAAATACTCTATAGAAGTGAAAAACAAATTTAGCCATTGTAGATACCTACTCTAAATGATCAATTTAATTTTTAATTAAAATTTAAGCTCAACTCTGGGTATGGCAAGTTTCACAAATGTATCATAAATCTGTTGCTATTGTCTTATACTTAATAGTTGTCACACCCTTGAATGCAGAAGATTATGTTGACTGCCCTTGACATGAAAGGGTCTCAGGACTAATCTCCTCATTTAACACATTACTGTTTGCCGGCACCCACTCATTTATCCAACAAGTGTTCACTGAATATCTAGATACAACAGGCTCTCTTTTGAGCTTGAAGGAATATAGTGGTAGACAGAATCTCAAAGCGTGTGTGATTTAAGGATTGTACATTCTAATGAAGGAGGTGGGAAACAATCAAGTAAATCAACAAACTGATCTAAGAATTAAAAGTGAAATCTAAGATTTATTGAGCTTTTATTATAATCCTAGCACTATGTTCAGTACCTTAAGGTTATTTTTCTCATCTTAATTTCACAAACCTTCAATCCTTTAAAAGAGGGACTACTTTTGTCTTTACATTTTACATTAAAAATAAATAAGCTTTAGAGAAAGGAAAACCTTTTCTCATTTATCCTGGCATGACTCCCACAAATAAAATTGCACAATGATTTCAAAATGAAGTTACGTCAAGCGTAGGAATAGACTATAAATGATAGTCAGCAAAACAAAACCAACCAAAAGCAAGTAGAAAATTTAAATTCTCATGGACTGCACATATTGGAATTGACAGCTCAGAATTTGTATAGATAAATTAGCTAATGTATACGCTGTTTACAAAAAACAAGATGCAATTTCAGAGAAGAGCAGTAAGAGATTGTCAGAAAGAAACAGGAACATCTGGGAACAAAAATTCTAGAAATGGAGAATATAATTATATAAAATGTAAATGAGGTAAATACTCAAAGTAAAGTATTGACGAGGAAGAATTTAAAACTCTGACAATATACTGCTTACAAGAAACCCAATTTAAATATAAAAAGGGAAAGCTGTAAAATAAAATTATGGAAAAATAAGCCATGAAAACATTATGCAAAAGAAATCTGGCAGTTATAATAATATTATATAAAGCAGACTTAAAGGTAAGAAGCAGCATTAGAGAAGAAATGTGGAGTGTATTTTACAATGATAAAAATGGTCGAATCTACAGAAAGATACAGTAATCCCAAAGTTTATGAACTAAATAATCTAGCAAATATTTACAGAAAAGGAAAAATAAGACAAATCTACAATCAAAATGAAAGATTGTAAAATACATAACTCAATAGCTCATACTAGAAACAGACCAAAATCAATAGATGGAAAATATATGAAAAAACAATTGATGATAGACTGGATAGGGAAAATGTGGCACATATACACCATGGAATATTATGCAGCCATCAAAAACGATGAGCTTGTGTCCTTTGTAGGGACATGGATGAGCCTGGAAACCATCATTCTCAGCAAACTGACAGAAGAGCAGAAGATCAAACACTGCATGTTCTCACTCATAGGCAGGTGTTGAACAATGAGAACACATGGACACAGGGAGGGGAGCACTACACACTGGGG
>NW_022437026.1:324254-329086 GCF_009761245.1 Sapajus apella | reverse complement strand
AAACCTAAAATGCAATAAAATAAATAAATGGAAAAAAAAAAGAAAAAACAATTGACAAACTTTTGTGTTCAGTAATAAAATAATTCATATTCTTTTCAAGTGCACATAGGCTATTTTTGCCAAAATTGATTATATGTGAATCCAAAAGAATATCTCACAAGTGTTACATGAACAAAACTTCCAAGTATGTTCTCTGAATGAAAAGGAATAAAATTAAGTTCAATAATAAAAAGATAACTAGAAAAAGAACAAGTTGCTAAGACAAAAAAATTCTAAATACTCCTAAGTCAAAAAAGAAACAAAAATTATGAAAATATTTTTAAGTAAATAATACAGTTTGAGTATTCCTTCTCTGAAATGTGTGAGACTCAGAATGCTTTGGATTTTGGATTTTTTTTTAATTTTGGAATATTTGCATTATACTGATTAAGCATCTCTAATTCAAAAATTTGAAATTGAAAATGTGCCAATGAGCATATCCTTTGAGTGTCATGTCAGCACTCAAAGAGTTTCAGATTTTGGAGCATTTCAAATTTCAGATTTTTGGATTAGGGATAGTCAATCTGTCATAGAGAAATGACCTGTGAAAGTTTACATAATCCAATCGAAGCCATTCTTTGAAGGAAATATCTGGCCTTGAATGCATCTTTCAGAAAAGAAGAAAGGCTAAAAACAGATGCATTTTGTTTTCATCTCTAGAATCTAGAAAAGAGTAAAAGAAAATTGAAGTCAATAAATTATAGTAACAGCAGAAATCACTGAGAGAAAATAATTAGGTACAGTAATATACTAATGTTGGTCAAAGAAAATGCAAATTACTGCAGTCCTTAGAGATATCAAAAATATAGCCTGGGTGTGGTGGCTCATGCCTGTAATTTCAGCACTTTGGGAGGTCCAGGTGGGAGAATCACTTGAGCTCAGGAGTTTAAGAACAGCCTGGGAAACATAGCAAGATCTTGTCTCTACTAAAATAAATAAATACATAAAAATAATTTAGCAGGGCGTGTACCTGTAGTCCTAGTTACTTGGGAGGCAAAGGCTGGAGGATCACTTGAGTCCAGGAGTTTGAGCTTGCAGTGAGCTATAAGTGGGCCACTATACTCCAGCCTGGGTGATAGAGTGAGACCTGATTTCTCTCACTCTCTGTCTCTATCTCTCTATATAAAATATACAGTTACATATTCTTATATGTAATCTTTTAGAAGACAGTACTATGAACAACTTTATACAGAATTTCATCAAGAACAATTAAGATAATTACAGGCTAATATAGCCTGAACGTAGATGCAAAAATTTCCAACAAAATGGTAAAATAGAATCCCGTGATATATAAAAGAATAATGCATCATAACAAAAGGAGTTTTAAAAGCAAATTGTAGGATTAAAATGAAATACTTGAAGATATAGTCAATTAACACACACACACACAAAAAGCAGAAAAAGGACAGAGGGCCAAAAGTAAATGAGATCAATGAAAAGCAGAGCAAAATTCAAGACTTACAGCCAACCAAGCTGATAATTATATTAAACATAATTTGGCTAAACACACTAATTAAAAGATAGAGATTGTTGGGATGAATAAATAAAAGCACAATTAAATATTACACCTAGAAGATAAAACATTAAATATAAAAGCACAGATAGATTGAATGTAAATAGGTAGAAAAAGCTATACTATGGAATTTGTAACCTTAAAAAGCAGGACTGGTTATATTATCAAAGTGATCATATTATCAAGACAAGTAGTAGAAAAATAGAAGGATGTTTTATAATGATAAAATAGACAATTTATCAAAAATACTTAACAATCCTGAAGGTGTAAAAGACTAATCATTATGACTAAAAATAAATAAAGTAAAATTAACAGAACTAAAGCAAGCGGTAGGCATAGCAAACATTTAAAACGCCCCTGTGCCGTGACCTGCATGTGTCCCCTCCAAAGTCTGCATGTTGAAACTTAATTGCCAGTGTGCCAGTATTAAGAGGTGGGTCTTTTAGGAGATAATGAGGGCAGACCTCTCATGAATGAGATTAATGACCTTATAAAAGAGGTGCGAGGAAGCTATTCATCCTTTTTGCCCTTTCACCTTCTATCGTGTAAGGACACAGCATTTGTCTCCTCTGGAGGATGCAGCAACAAGGGGCTACCTTGAAAGCAGAGAGCAGATCTCAGCAGACAGGTTTATCTTCAACTTCCCAGCATCCAGAATTGTAAGAAAATAAATTTCTATTGTTTATAGACTACCCAGTCTAAGGGAATTTGTTATAGCAACACACATGGAATAAAGAGCCCTCTCATGGTAATTGCTAGAAAAAGTAGACAAACACTAGTGAAGATATAGAAGATCTGAGCAACACTGTCAAGACACTTGATCTAGTTGACCCTTCTAGAACCTTACATCTAACTGCAGACTAAACCTTCTTTTCAAGTTCATGTGGAACATTTGTCAAAATTAATTATGCTCCAATTTACAAAATTATTCTCAGTAAATGCCTCATTTTTAAGATGAATGTGATAGTCTTTTGTGACTTTCCACATTCAACCAAAAATGAAAGTGCCTTTTTGTAGGTAGGAAGGAAGGAAGGAAGGAAAGTAGGAAGGAAAGAAGGAAGAAAAAAAGGAAGGAAGAAAGGAAACCAAATAGAAAACTTTGCAATTCTTTCATGTTTACATTTCCTAAAATGCTGAAATATTTTTGTGAATTTTCTAACAAAATCCAATTTTGGATCTCATTTCATTAAAACTATAATTTACAAAGTTTTGTCATCCTTTTATATTTAAGCCTAAATCCCGAAATATGGTATACCTCTTTGGATATTCTTTGACATAATCCACACAATGTTTCATAATTTTAACAAATATAGTCCTTATTTATTACTTAACAGATTTCCCTATCTCTCTGTTTTTGTCAACTTTAGAAATGGGAAAATATTGTTACAATATATTTTATAATGAATTTCGGTTGAAATGTAGGAAAACTCATGTTATTTAAATGTGTATTTTATATACAGTACCATTTCTAAATTACGTTAGAATCTGAATACTATGTCTATTTCTCATTTCATTTTGTTTTTATAGACAATGGTTCCATCTCCACTTTGTTCTTCTCCCCCTTCAAGAATGATAATAAAAGCAGGGAAAAAAGGTTTGATGAAATGTTAACAATAACACACAATTTAGAGAGGAATATAAGTGAATTAATGGAGCTGAAAAATACAACACGAGAACTTCGCGAACTATGCACAAGTTTTAAGAGCCGAATTGATCAAGCAGAAGAAAAGATATCAGAGGTCGAAGACCAACTTCATGAAATAAAACAAAAAGACAAGATTAGAGAAAAAAGGATAAAAAAGAACTAGCAAAGTCTCCAAGAAATATGGGACTATGTGAAAAGACCTAATCTACGTTTGATAGGTGTACCTGAATGTGACGAAGAGAATCAATCCAAGCTGGAAAATACGCTCCAGGATATTATTCAGGAAAACTTTCCCAACCTAGCAAGGCAGGACAATATTCAACTCCAGGTAATACAGAGAACACCCCAAAGATATTCCTCAAGAAGACCAACCTCAAGGCACATAATCGCCAGATTCACCAGGGTTGAAATGAAAGAGAAAATACTGAGGGCAGCCAGAGAGAAAGGTCAGGTTACCCATAAAGGGAAGCCCATCAGACTCACAGCAGATCTCTCAGCAGAAACCCTACAAGACAGAAGAGAGTGGGGGCCAACATTCAACATCCTTAAAGAGAAGAAGTTTCAACCCAGAATTTTACATCCAGCCAAACTAAGCTTCATAAGCGAAGGAAAAACAAAATCTTTTGTGAACAAGCAAGCACTCAGAGATTTCATCACCACCCGGCCTGCTTTACAAAAGCTTCTGAAAGAACCACTACAAATAGAAAGGAACAACCAGTATCAGCCTTTTTAAAAAATGCCAAAAATAAAGAACATCAACATAATTAAGAAATTGCATCAACTAATGGGCAAAACAGCCAGCTAACATTAAATGACAGTATCAAACTCACATATATTGTTATTAATTCTAAATTTAAATCGACTAACTCCCCCAATCCAAAGACACAGACAGGCAAAAAAAGCCAAGACCCATTGGTATGCTACATCCAGATCCATCTCACATGCAAGGATACACAAAGACTCAAAACAAAGGGATGGAGAAAAATTTACCAACCAAATGGAGAGCAAAAATAAATAAGTAGAAAGCAGGAGTTGCAATTTTTGCTGATAAAATAGACTTCAAAGCAACAAAGATCAAAAGAAGCAAAGAAGGATATTATATAAAGATAAAAGGATCAATGTAACAAGAAGAGCTAAAGATCCTACACATATATGCATCCAATACAGAAATACCCAGATATATAAGACTTATAAAGAGACTTGGACTCCCTCACAATAATAGTGGGAGACTTACAGATCAATGAGACAGAAAGTTAACATCGATATTCAGGACTTGAACTCAGATCCGGAACAAGTAGACTTAATTAACATTCATAGAACTCTCCACTTTAAATACACAAAATACACACTCTTATCAGTACTACATCACACGTATTTACAGGTTTAAATGAACTATTGGTTGGCTGCTTGTTAATTGTTTTCTTCCCTCATTTTTTTTTTTTTTGTCTCTACTATTAAACACAATTACAGGCATACCCATTTTTAGACTGCATTCTAGCCCGGGCAATAAAGCAACACCCCTGTTCTCTCCCTCTTCCTCTTTCTCTTTCTTCCTTTTCTTTATTCTTTTTTTTCTTTTTCTTTTTCTTTTTAATTCTTTTTCTTTCTTTCTCTCTTTCTTCCTCTAAAAAAAAA
>NW_022437026.1:273526-319254 GCF_009761245.1 Sapajus apella | reverse complement strand
TTGTTTATCCAGGCAATATTCAAGAGCCAGTTGTTCGGTTTCCATAAAGCTGTGCAGTTCTGAGTTAGTTTCTGCATTCTGAGTTCTAACTTCATTGCACTGTGATCTGAGAGACTGTTTGTTATGATTTCCATTCTTTTGCATTTGCTGAGGAGTGATTTGCTTCCAATTACATGGTCAATTTTAGAGTAGGTGTGATGTGGTGCTGAGAAGAATGTATATTGTGTGGATTTGGGGTGGAGAGTTCTGTGAATGTCTATTAGGTTTGCTTGGTCCCGGTCTGAGTTCAAGTCCTAGATATCCTTGTTAATTTTCTGTCTGGTTGATCTGTCTAGTATTGACAATGGGGTATTAAAGTCTCCCACTATTATTGTGTGGGAGTCTAAGTCTCTTTGTAAGTCATTAAGAACTTGCCTTATGTATCTGGGTGCTCCTGTATTGGGTGCACATATATTTAGGATCATTAGCTCTTCTTGTTACATTGATCCTTTTTCCATTATGTAATGTCCTTCTTTGTCTCTTTTGATCTTTGTTGCTTTAAAGTCTATTTTATCAGAGACAAGAATTGCAACTCCTGCTTTTTTTTTGCTCTCCATTTGCTTGGTAAATCTTCCTCCATCCTTTTATTTTGAGCCTTTGTGTATCCTTGCATGTGAGATGGGTTTCCTGGATACAGCACACCGATAGGTTTTGGCTTTTTATCCAATTTGCCAGTCTGTGTCTTTTGATTGGGGCATTTAGTCCATTTACATTTAGGGTTAATATTGTTTTGTGTGAATTTGATACTGCCATTTTGATTCTAGTTGGCTGTTTTGCCTGTTAGTTGATGCAGATTCTTGATTGTGTTGATGCTCCTTACCATTTGGCATTTTTTTGGAGTGGCTGGTACTGGTTGTTCCTTTATATGTGTAGAGCCTCTTTCAGGAGCTCTTGTAAAGCAGGCCTGGTGGTAATGAAATCTCTGAGTACTTGCGTGTTCGCAAAGGATTTTCTTTCTCCTTCACTTATGAAGCTTAGTTTGGCTGGATAGGAGATTCTCGGTTGAAAGTTCTTTTCTTTAAGGATGTTGAATATTGGCCCCCACTCTCTTCTGGCTTGTAGGGTTTCTGCTGAGAGATCTGCTGTGAGTCTGTTGTGCTTCCCTTTGTGGGTAACCTGACCTTCCTCTCTGGCTGCCCTTAGCATTTTCTCCTTCATTTCAACCCTGGTGAATCTGATGATTATGTGCCTTGGGGTTGCTCTTCTTGACGAATATCTTTGTGGTGTTCTCTGTATTTCCTGGACTTGAATATTGGCCTGTCTTGCTAGGTTGGGGAAGTTTTCCTGGATAATATCCTGAAGAGTATTTTCCAGCTTGGATTCATTCTCTTCGTCACATTCACGTACACCTATCAAACGTAGATTAGGTCTTTTCACATAGTCCCACATTTCTTGGAGACTTTGTTCATTTCTTTTTACCCTTTTTTCTCTATTCTTGCCTTCTTGTTTTATTTTATTGAGTTGATCTTCAACTCTGACATCCTTCCTTCTGCTTGGTCAATTCAGCTGTTGAAACTTGTGCATGCTTCGTGAAGTTCTCATGTTTGTTTTTCAGCTCCGTCAATTCACCTATATTCCTCTCTATGTTGTCCATTCTCGTTAGCATTTCGTCAAATCTTTTTTCAAGGTTCCTAGCTTCTTTGCATTGGGTTAGAACATGTTCTTTTGGCTCACAGAAGTTTCTTATTACCCACCTTCTGAAATCTGATTCTGTCATTTCATTACACTCATTCTCCATCCAGCCTTGTTCCCTTGCTGGTGAGGAGTTGTGATCCCTTGTAGGAGGAGAGGTGTTCTGGTTTTAGGGGTTTTCATCCTTTTTGCACTGGTTTCTTCCCATCTTTGTTGATTTATCCACCTGTTGTCTTTGTAGTTGCTGACTTTCAGATTTCGTCTCTGGGTGAACTCCCAGTTTGTGGATGATGAAGTTATTTCTGTTTCTTAGTTTTCCTTCTAACAGACTGGCCCCTCTGCTGTGGGACTGCTGAGGTCCACTCCAGGCCCTGCTTGCCTGGGGATCACCTGCAGCAGTTGCAGAACCATAAGGGTTGCTACCAGTTTTCTTCTTCTGCTATCTTTGTCCCAGAAGGATACCTGCCAAATGTCAGTGTGTTCTCTCCTTTATGAGGTGACTCTTTGGTCATACAGGGGTCAGGAAGCTGCTTGAGGAGACAGTTTGTCCTTTATTGGAGCTCAAGTGCTGAGCTGTGAGCTGCGTTGTTCATTCAGAGTTGCTGGGCAGGTACGTTTAGGTCTGCTGCAGCAGAACTCATAAACTCCTTTTTTTTCCCCCAGGTGCTCTGTCCCAGGAAATTAGGGCTTTATTTATGAGTTTCTGTTGTGCTGCTGCCTTTTTTTTCAGGGCTGCCCTGCCCAGCGAGGAGGCAACCTAGTCACTGTCTGCCTGCAGAGGTTTTGCTGAGCTGCTGTGGGCTCCACCCTGCTGCTGTGTGATCTTCCCTGCAGTCCTGTTTATATGGGTTTAGTTAAAACTGCCTCGGCAATGGTGCCTGCCTCTGTAATGGCAGACTCTCTCTGTAATGGCAGGTTGCCTCAGCAATGGTGGGTTGCTTGGCAACAGCAGACTGCCTCAGAGATGGTGGACTACCTCTATAGTGGTGGCAGACACCCCTCCCCCACAGAGCTGGACCGTACTGGGTTCAGCTGTGCTTGCTGTGAAACTCTCAACCCAGAGCCTTTTCAATTGCTTGTTTTTTTTTGTTTGTTTTTTTGTTTTTTTGTGGGCATGGGTCCAGCCAAGCCTGATCACCTGACTCCCTGACTCAGAGTCTGTTTTTTTTTTTTTTTAGTTTAACCATCGACTCTCTCCCAGGTGTTCCAGTTGCCTGTTGAAAAGGCGCCAGGATCTGTGTGATTTCCCATGTGGCGACTCACTGCGCTGGCTGAAACAGCAGGGCTAAGATTTGTGGCGTTTTTTTTGCCCAGGAATCTTCTGGCCTGCCTCCCTGTTTCAGTCCCTTTTTAAATCAGATAAATGGGTGATCTTGTTTCCCGGTCTCCAATCGCCAGCTAAAAGGGCACCCAGACCAGTGTATTTTGCATGGAGAACTGCCACGCCAGGGCACCAGCAAAGTAGCCGCGGCGGCCAAAACAGCAGCGCTGGCCAAAACAGCTGTGCCGGCGACCCATGGGGCTCCTCCGCCTGGGAATCTCCTGGTCTGTGGGCAATAAAAATCCATCTGGAAATGCAGCATCCACTCACCCTCTGTGCTTTCACTGGGAGCTGCAATCCTGAGCTGTTTCTAGTTGGCCATCTTGGGTCCTCTCTCCTTTACCCCCTTTTGAAAAGTTAGAGCTTCTGGTGACAAATCCTCTTATTTTTCCTTCATCAAATGCCTTTATAGCCCTACCATTTCTAAAATATAAGTTCACCAGATATAAAAATGAGAATTGAAAGTTCTTTTATTTCATCACATAGACAGTGTTGTGCCACTTTCCTGTGGCTTTCATGTATTTCTGATGTTTCCTGCTTCCATTTGTATTGTTTTCACTCCTGTAGGCAGCTTATTTCCCCCAGCTGCTTTCAAGATTTGTTCTTCCTTAGCGGGGTATGGTGCCTTGTGCCTGTAATCCCAGCATGGAGACAGAGCAAGACTCCGTCTCAAACAAACAAACAAATTTGTTCTTCCTTTTAGTTTTCAGATATTTTAACATAATATACCTTAGTTTGGATTCTTTGTGTTTATCTTGGTTAGTGATATACACTGAAAGTTTGTGTCCCTTCAAAATTCATATGTAGACATCCTAAATTCAATGTGATGTTATTTGGTTGTTAGGCCTTTGGAAAATCATTAGGGTTATATTAAGTCATGGTGATGGGGGCCTCATGTTGAGATCAGAGGCCTTATTAAAAAAGAGAGAAAGAGAAGGAAACAAGAGATACCTCTTTCTTCTCTCCAACATGTTCGGATACAATGAAATGAGATGATGTCCATTTACAGCCATAAATTGCCTTCCTCAGAACTCAACTATGCTGGCATTCTGATCATGGTCCTCCAGCCTCCAGTATTGTGAACAACAATTTCTTTTTTCATAAACCACCCATTCTATGGTATTCTTATACAGTAGCCTAAAATAGCTAAGAAATTTTGGGTTTGCTTGAATTTAGAAATCTGTGAGTTTTTGTCCATTTCCAAATTTAGAAAGTTTTCAGTCTTAGAGATCTTTCTAAAAGTTGCCTATTTCTTCTCTCTTTCTGGGACTACAATAACATAAAAATTAGGCCTTTGGTTATACTATTACAAGTCCCTGAGGATGTGTTTATAGTTTTTTTCCTGCTTATCTTCTTAAATTTTTTATTTGGTTATTGTAAGTTTTAGTTCTAAAATTTCCATTCATTTTTTTAAAATATATTTTAATTTCTTGGCTGAGATTATTTTTAAATTTGTTTCATATGTGTGTGCAAGTAAAATACAGGAAGCATTTTTATTATGACTGATTTAAAATCTTTGCTGAATAATTCTAACATCTTTGTCATTTTTGTTCTGGAATCTACTAATTATCTTTTATATTCAATTTGAGATTTTTCCCGGTTCTTGGTATACCAAGTGATTTTTTAAATGAACCAGGACATTATGAGACTCTAGAACTTATTTACCCCTTCTGTCTTAGCTGGCTTCCTCAGATACTATCCCTGCAAGGGAAGAGAGTGAGGGAGGGACAATCCATTGCTGCCAGGTGACGTAAAGGTTTCCTCACAATCTCTGTTGACACCTAGGCAGGGGAAGGCTCCTCATTACTGCTCACTGGAGGGTAGATTCTGGCTCACCACTAGGCCTCCACTGTTAGCCTGTCTGGGACAGAAGTGCCTTGCTACTGTTTCCCATGTGGCCTCCACAAGCACTACCTGGTATGGAAAGGAGGGTGCTTCTTCATTGGTGCTTTAGAGGTAGATCCAGCTCCCCATTTGCCCTCCAATCAAGGTGGGGAAGGAGAGTGAGGCGCTCATTACCACTAGTTGGGGATGAAAGTTCCAACTTCTGCTATTCTGAGATGCTATTCTGGAGAAGGGTTGGGACAGCTTGTCACAACCTGGCAGGTGTAAGGATTTAAAGATCTAAGCTCTTCCCCTGAGGTAATACTATTTGGCTGCAGTACAGTGGTTATTGTCTAATTGTTTTCTGCCTTTCTAGACTGTCTATTTCCTTGTCCTTTGGCTAAAATTATAGGCTTTTGTTGGGAAATTCTCATCTGTGCCTGTTAGTATTTCTATGTTGATGGCATTTTTAAGCTAAAATTCTGCAAATTATAAAGCAGAAAAGAAAACTTAGGGAATTCATCACTATACAATTTCTTGAGTCCCTACCACATCTGCCTTGGTCTCTCTAGGTCTGAGTTTTCATATATTTTATACATAAACTTCAGAGTTTATAGTTGTTCTTAGTAGAAGGAATAGGGCAAATTACATTTACTTCATTTTTTGGAAGCAGAAATTGGGTTACTTTCTATAAGAAAGCAGCAGGTGAATTTCTGTTTAAATTATCTGCCTCTTCAAGAGGAACTGGGCTTTATTAACATCTGAGTAACAATTGACCTACAGGTGACATTACACTCTGTATAGGTAGAGAATAGGCTGAATATTAAATGTTAAGGAGCAGAATCATTGGAATTTAAATGAGGAAGGAGACTTAGTTTTATCCATGTTTACCAGCCACTTGATGATATGCAACAATATATTTGGTCATCACCATTCCTTCTGGATGGGCTTTTGGCTTCTTTTTGAATGGTTCTAATGCTAAAAAAGCAAGTGTTTATCAAATAATCTAGTTTTTAGATAATTCATTATTAGAAGTTTGTCATAGGAAAGAAAGAACAAAACCAGTCTTTTCTAATAAAAGAATAAATAAACTTAAATGTATTGAACTTTTATTTCTGTATTCACGGAGGGTAATTTTATATACATGATGCATTTTACAAGAATTAAATCATGCAATTTTGTATACATCATGTAGGGTAATTTTATATACATGATGCATTTAATTCTTGTAGGTAGCCCTCTGCCTTAGCCAGTTTGAGCTGCTATTAACAAAATGTTTATCTTGGGTAATTTATAAATAATACAAATGTATTTCTCATAACTCTGGAGGCTAGAAATTTGAAGATTGAGGTGGTAGCAGATTTAGGGTTGCGTGAGAGCCCATTCTGAACAGACAATTCCTCCCAGCTTCCCTCTCATGACACAGAAGTGTGAAAGAAGGAGGAACACTGAGTTCTTACATGTCAAAAGAGATGGAAGAGCTCAGCAGCTTTTGGGAGCCTCTTTTTATAGGGAAATTGATGCCAGTCATGAAAGCAGAGCCCACGTGACTTAATCACTTCCCCCAAAAGACTCCATCTCTTAATACTATTGAACAGGGAATTAAGTTTGAACATAAATTTTGTAGAGCATAAACATTTAAATTATGGCATTCTGTCCCTGGTCACCCCCACAAATATATGGTCTTCTCACATACTGAGTACATTTATTTAATCCCCCAAATCCCAAAAGTCTTAATTCATTCCAGCATCCACTTTAAGATCTAAATCCAAAGTCTCATCTAAATACATCAAAATCAGATATGGTGTGGCCAGTTTTTTAATATGGAACCATCCTCAACATCCTCTTTCAACATGGCTTATTATTCTTTTAGCATAGTGTTCATTTGTTTATGTATTATTGAATAGTTTCTCTAACAGAGTATCCTGCTGTCCTATATATTTTGTTTCATAAAACTCAGAATGAATTCAGAAACTTGTTTCCTGTACTTAAAAAGTTTAAATAAGAGTCACGTGCTTTTTAATGATAAAATTCAGACATCAAAGTTTTCTGTATTCATTGACATTGGAGGTGATAATGAGAGGTGGTTAAAGACAATTATCCACTTCTGTTGCTTGTTAGAGTTATTTTCTATTCAACTTTCGCTCAGCATCTTGAATTAAATTTGTCAGTCTATAATAATATTGATATTGCTGACAATAATATTGATATTGCTGGAATTTTCACAATCAGAATAGAGTTTTACTCAAATTTCCTGTCCTTTAAAATTATGCTGCACCCTTTATGAAATTCACTCAAGTTTTTATAAAGGATGGTGAAGGACTTAGGGAGGAAGAGAACTGAGCAAAAAAAAAAAAAAAGAGGAGAAAAGAAAATGGTGAGTTTTATGGAGAAGAGATCTAGAACCACATTTGTGTCCCTAGAAACCAGGATTAATAGTTTTGGAAATTTTAAGAATTCCCCAGTCCCTACGACTCCCTCTCGTTTGTTATATATTCCTTGTTTTCCTAAAGTTACAAGAATATCAATGAAAGATGTGAAAATAATTTTAAGAATTTGTGTTTGTGCTATGCAATCTAGGACAGAAAAGGAACAATGGAACTCTTTCTCCTTGGCAGCTGGTTTTATGAAGATAAAGGAGGAGGGAAGACTGCTGGAAGCATCAGTGAGCAGGAGTCTCAGATGTTCTCAGATTGCATTAATGTCCTTCCAATTCCAGACTGAGAAACACCCACAAAGAGAAGCAATAATCAGAAATTGCATGCTATTAACATTTTATTGGTATACTGAAGAAAAGAGTTATGACTGCATTATTTCAATGTCATGGCTTTCTGAAGGAAGCTGTCTTCTTATTTATGTTCTGAAACAAACAAGAAAATTTATGCACAAGATACAATGCGGCAAAAAGTATTTAATCTCTTGATGATATGACTGAAGGAAATTATTGCTTTAAGGATTAAGAAAACAGATTATTTTTATGGTGCTTATGTTTTGGTTACTGTTCAAAACATTCAAGGTTATATATGTGAAAATGACGATGGCAACTTGAACCTATAGTAGTAAAAAACTAATATAAGCCTACTTGCCAATTAACAGTGGCTGATTGACGAAATCATGGTACAGTCACCCAAGAGAAGCGTATACAATCGTAACAACAAAAGAAAAACATGTCTCTGTGCAATGACAAAGTTATCTAAGACATATATTATTTGAAATAAGCAAATACAGATCTGTATATAAAAGAATACATTATTTGTAGAAAAAATAATGACATATGCTTATATACACATAAGTATTTCCAGGAAGATGTTCAAAAAATTAATGGTGGTGACTTTTGGACAGGGGTGTGGGTAAGTAGGATAAGATATCACTTTAAGATTTAGCTTCATACCATCCTGTTCAGTTAGATTTTTTTTCCTCGAGCGTGTACTAATTTCCAAATAAGTATTTTTAAAACTAAATAAAATAAGGAGCATCAAGTTCAAGTATCGTTTAGCAAGGACACTGGACCTGAGAGGCTGGTGTGAGGCAGGACTGAGCAAGGAGTGCTCTGATGGAAATCTGAGAGAAACCTGAGATGGAGAGACCTTGGATCTGAGAGGGCAGACTCAAGGAGAGGAGGCAGAGCACCAAAGGGAGAACATCCCAATTCCTAATTACCAACTCATTTTTATAAGACAAGTCATCTTAAGAAAAAAGTTGGGGAGGTCATTATTTCATAAGAATTCTTTGAACACCTTGTTAAGAATACAAGGACTTGCAACCTTATTCAGGAATATCTGAATACAAATCTTTAGAAATGGGGTCCAGGCTTATGCAATTTCAACATGTTTCCAATTGATTTGTGAACATGACAGAGTTTGAGAATGGTGACATTTAAGGCATTTAATGGAGAATGAACTGGAATCATACCTGTCATTGAATTCTAGATTACCAGAATGGCTGGTCCTGGGGACGGCTTCTTGGTCTGTCCCTTGGGAATAATGATGGTACTTCCTGTGGCACTTCAAGAGGAGGTAGGCGTAGAAAGTGGTGACGGCGTCCTCGATGATTTTGAAAAGGAAGTGGGGGAGGATGGTGGTGATGGAACCAATGGCCTCCTGGTCGGGGTGGTCTCTGCTGAGGACCATGATCTTGGTTTCCGCCGTCACCAGGGGGTCTAGGTAGGAGTCCTTCAGGAGGAGGTGTCTGGGGTCCCTGATCTGGGCCCTGACTTGAGTCCTCTACATCTGTGCGAGTAATGCCCAAGAATGCATGAGCTGAGTGAAGAAAAACTCTCCTCTCTTTACACTTCTCTCACCTTGCCACACAGCCCTCTTCTCCCCAAACCTGCTTCTTGACTGTCAACTTCCCTGTGCCCACTGTTTTGTTTGTTTGTTTGTTTGTTTTTGTTTTTTAATGCAGCTCTCCTCTTAATCCATGTAAGAGTAATATGGAAAGTCTCATTTATTTGTTCCTGTGACAAGTATGAGTCCTTAAATTTGAAAAGAAGGGTTCTTGCATAACAGAATTGCCAGAGGATGTCTCCAAGGACAGAAAAAAATAGCAAAAGGATCATAACTTTCAGTTATGTTACTGGTTATTTTTTTGGTTGCTGTAATACCTTACAAACTGTGACTCCATCTCTGGGCACCTAAGCCTTATGTGGAAACTAGAGCTGATTTCCCAGGCTCATGGAACCAATTTGTGAAATACTAAGAGACAGAAGAGAAAGGCAATGTGAAAGCCTGCACATGATCACTAAATAGCCGTGGCAAGTATTTGTCATCTGTAGTAACATAGCTGAGTGGATCAACACAGAGAAAAGACATCCATACACCTATTTTGTTTTGCTCTGTTTTGCATTAGTCCCTGAAGCCACATAACTGTTCAGGTGAACACTGGGGAAGAAAGAAGCAGTTAAGGATGGGAGGCATCAGAATGAGAACTGTTCTCATTTGTGCATCATCTCTCAGCAGTCATTTCAGCCTGGGACAAAAAGCCTGCCCACTCCTCTTGTCCTCAAAGCCAGGCATGTCTGTATTCAAGTTGGTAGCCTGGCTCACGGGTCCCAGAATCAAGGATGGGAAGAACTGTCCGTATATTTAGGGGCATTAACATTAATCAATGCCTGATTCCTCCCACCACCTTCCTCCCCCCAAAAATATGATGAGAGGAAGACATTGGAAAAGCTAAAAAAAATTCAAGTAGAAAGAAAAAGAAAAGAAATTGATTGAAGATCATTGGGATTTACCTGGTGTGGTGGAAGGCAAGTCTTCATGGATCACATCTAGGAAAAGAAGCACAGGATGAAGTGAACATTACCTCATAAATCTTTCAGGGTTCACAGTGGTCTACAGGGACAGGGGCTTTCTGACCGTACCCTGTGCATCCCCTAAGTTACCTCATCAACCAACTTCTGTGAAGCTGCTGGAAGGGGAGGAAGATGTCATGGGAGGCAGGGTTGTTACTGCCACTGAACATCAACCATGAACTCAATGTAGAAGAGTCCTTAGGATTCCTCAAACCCTAATGCTAATTTAAGCAAACTGCTCTGGGTATTTTCACGTTATATTTTAGTTCTACCCTATTCCTTCTCTAAATATTTTGATCATCTTCACATGCTTTCCCAAGAGGAGCGACCAGGAGTAAATATTTGGATGCAATCTTACACATACTGCCTGCAATATATTGAAATTTTAACTGTGAGTGGAAGGAAAATGGGAATTTGGGGACTTGATATTTCTATGCTATTATGTAGAAAAAACACATACTTATTATCCATTCCTCTATTCCTGAAAGTACTCTGATGTGTGTTTATCTCCTTCCTTGATTCTGCATCTCCTGTACAGCAAGGGCTCTGTCATCGCTGTCTACTGAAATTACTATAGGATCTTCGTAGTTGGACTTCCCTGGATCAGTCTTGAATTCTCCGCTGCATCCTTCACAGCACAGTCAGGTCTTTCTAAAAATACAAATCTTACTTTGTCATTCCTCTAACTGAGATCTCTATTGGGTTCCAAGAGTATATCAAATAAAGTATAAGATCTTGGCATGGAATGAGGGCACAACAGATGTCATCCTTGGAATGAGAACTCTGAAGTCCCATCCTTCTTCTCTTTGTCCTTCCTTCCTTCCTGCTCTTCCTCTGCAGTGGTGTGAGGTGAATCCCCGAGGCCCAAGAAAAGTCACGGCCCCTCACCCCAGTCCCCACCTCCTATTACATTTTTTTTTTCTTTTTACCATTATCTGTGCTCTGAGCTGAGCTCAGAGCCAGCAGGACCACTGAGAGCAGGACCAGCAGCATCTTGAAGGAGGCTCTGGAGTTGCTTCCAACTCTGTGCTGAGAGAAATATGGCAGCTCCCTTTATAAACATGAGCAGAACAATGGGACCTTTGATCTCCATACTGGGTGGACCTCACTACCTGACAGATTAGGTTTTGCTTTTGCCTCATAAAATTGAATGAGAGGAACTCTATGAGAGGAAAGCAAAACTTAATCTGTCAGGTAGTGACGTTACTTTTGGGACTTAGGCCTAGCCGGATGTGGTGGTAGGATGTGGTTAGGTACAACCTGTGACTCTTGTTACTTTTTGGGAATTTAGCCCAGCAGGATGTGGTGGTAGGATGTGGTTAGGTAACCTGAGTTAGGTACAACTCAAGCATAGTTTCTAAAAGAACAGAATCCAAGCAATTAGCACAAATATTACAATTGAAGCCTGGTCATCATTTGATTTTCAATCAGGTGAGACAGTTACTTAGTCTTTTCCCTGCATTGCTTGTCTGCGTGCACATGTGGTCACATTTGTATATGTGTGTCAGCAGTGACCCTATAGCCAGAAGTAAAAATGATTAATATCTCTGGCTATTAGCATAGCCTAAATTCCATTTGTATGATATATGTACCTATATGGATGATATGTAGCTTAATTTCATAATAATATAGGGATTATTTCTGCTTAATGTTGAGTTGTGTAAGGACAACACATACTTGAGCACACGTGGATGACAGAAGGTTGACCCTCAGTCTACTCAGGCCCCAAAAGATTAAGATTCTTTAAACTAAGCACTAACCAGAGAAGCTTCATTGTTGTAGAACACAGATATTAAAACATTCTATGTTTATTAATATATTGATGGTTAGTAAAGCAAAACTGGCCACAGAAAGCACCATTTGATTTCTGCAGCAGAACAGTGTGAATACACAGTTGCTCGAATAAGCCATGCTATTTTATGTCCCTAAGACTTCTTTCATAGTGTTTCTCTTTTCTAAAATGTTCTATAAGATTTAGTTTAGGTCTTACTTCTTGTACCAAATATTTTAATCATAATGACTGATTATTGGTGAACACAATAATATAATCTCATTAGATATTATGATACCCCATTGAAAGCCTCAGGTATTGCATTGATTTTCTATGTTTTTTTCCTTGTACTTTAGGTTCTGTGGTACATGTGCAGATCATGCTGCAGGACTGTTGCATAGGTACATAACATGGCAATGTGGTTTGCTGCCTCCATCCCCCCATCACCTGTATCTGGCATTTCTCCTGATGTTATTTCTTCCCTACCTCCCCACCTCCTGCTGTGCATCCCCTAGCTCCCCCCAACAGACCCCTGTGTGTGATGCTCCCCTCCCTGCGTCCACGTGTTCTCATTATTCAATACCCGCCTATGAGTGGGAACATGTGGTGTTTGATTTTCTGTTCTTGTGTCAGTTTGCTGAGAAAGATGATTTCCAGATTCATCCATGTCCCTACAAAGGACACAAACTCATCATTTTTTATGGCTGCATAGTATTTCATGGTGTATATGTGCCACATTTTCCTTGTCCAGTCTATAATTGATGGGCATTTGGGTTGGGCATTTGGTTGGTTCAGTGCCACAATGAACATAGGTGTACATGTGTCTTTATAATAGAACGATTTCTAATCCTTTGGGTATATACCCATTAATGGGATTGCTGGGTCAAATGGAATTCATTCCTGTTTCTAGGTCCCTGAGGAATCACCACACTGTCTTCCACAATGGCTGAACTAATTTGCACTTGCACCAACAGTATAAAAGTGTTCCTATTTCTCCACATCCTCTCCAGCATCTGTTGTCTCCAGGTTTTTTAATGATCACCATTCTAACTGGCGTGAGATGGTATCTCAATGTGGTTTTGACCTGCATTTCTCTAATGACCAGTGATGATGAGAATTTTTTCATATGTTTGTGGGCCTCATATATGTCTTCTTTGAAAAGTGTCTGTTCATATCATTTGCCCATTTTTGAGTGGGTTTGTTGGTTCCTTTCTTGCAAATCTGTTTCAGTTCTTTGTAGATTATGGATATTAGCTCTTTGTCAGATGGGTAGATTGCAAAAATTTTTTCCCATTCTGTTGGTTGTCAGTTCACTCTAATGATTGCTTCTTTTGCTGTACAAAGCTCTGGAGTTTAATTAGATCCCATTTGTCTATTTTGGCTTTTGTTGCTTGAGTCATGTTTTGGTGTTTGAGTCATGAAGTCCTTGCCTATGTCTATGTCCTGAATAGTTTTGCCTAGGTTTTCTTCTAGGGTTTTTAGTCTTATGTTTTATCTTTAATCAATCTGGAGTTAATTTTAGAGTAAGGTCCCAGGAAGGGGTCCAGTTTCTGCTTTCTGCACACTGCTACCCATTTTTCCCAACACCATTTATTAAACTGGGGATCCTTTCCCCATTGCTTGCTTTTGTCATGTTTGTCAAAGATCAGATAGTTGTAGATGTGTGGCGTTGCCTCCAGGGCCTCTGTTCTGTTCCATTGGTCTATATCTCTCTTTTGGTACCAGTACTATGCTGTTTTGATTACTGTAGCCTTGTAGTATAGTTTGAAATCAGGTAGCGTGATGCCTCTGGCTTTGTTCTTTTTGCTTAGGATTGTCTTGGCTATGTAGGCTCTCTTTTGGTTCCATATGAAGTTTAAGGTGTTTTTTTCCTGTTCTGTGAAGAAGGTCATTGGTAGCTTGATGGGGATAGCATTGAATCTGTAAATTACTTTGGGCAGTATGGCCATTTTCACAATATTGATTCTTCCTAACCATAAGCATGGAATGTTTCTGCATCTGTTTTTGTCCTCTCTTATTTCCTTGAGGAGTGGTTTGTAGTTCTCCTTGAAGAGGTCCTTTACATATTTTGTTAGTTGTATTCCTAGGGTTTTTACTCTCTTTGTAGTAATTGTAAATGGGAGTTTGCTCATGATTTGGCTCTCTGTTAGTCTATTATTGGTGTGTAGAAATGCTTGTGATTTCCGCACATTGATTTTGTATCCTGAGACTTTGCTGAAGTTGCTTATCAGTTGAAGGAGATTTTGGGCTGAGATGATAGGGTCTTCTAAATATACAATCATGTTGTCTGCAAATAGAGACAATTTGACTTCCTCTTTTCCTAATTGAATACCCTTTATTTCCTTTTCTTGCCTGGTTGCTCTGGCTAGAACTTCCAATACTATGTTGAATAGGAGTGGTGAGAGAAGGCATCCTTGTCTAGGGCCAGATTGCAAAGGGAATGCTTCCAGTTTTTGCCCATTCAGTATGATATTGACTGTAAGTTTGTCATAAATAGCTTTTATTGTTTTGAGATATGTTCCTTCAATATCTAGTTTATTGAGCGTTTTTAGCATAAAGAGCTGTTGAATTTTGTCAAAGGCCTTCTCTGCATCTATTGAGATAATCAGGTCCTTTTTGTCTTTGGTTCTCTTTATGTGATGGATTATGTTTATAGACTTGCATATGTTGAACCAGCCTTGCATCCCTGGAATGAAACCTACTTGATTGTGATGGATAAGCTTTTTGATGTGCTGTTGCAATTGGTAAGCCAGTATTTTATTGAAGATTTTTGCTTCTATGCTCATCATGGAAATTGGTCTAAAGTTTTCTTTTTTTGTTGAGTCTCTGCCAGGTTTTGGTATCAGGATGATGTTGGTCTCATAAAATGATTTGGGAAGGATTCCCTCTTTTTGGATTGTTTGGAATAGTTTCAGAAGGAATCATACCAGCTCCGTTTTGTATGTCTGGTAGAATTCAGCTGTGAACCCATCTGGACCTGGACTTTTTATGGTTGGTAGGCTATTAATTGCTGCCTCAACTTCAGCCTGTTACTGGTCTATTCAAAATTTCAACTTCTTCCTGGTTTAGGCTTGGGAGGGTGCAAGTGTCCAGTAATTTATCCATTTCTTCCAGGTTTACTGGTTTATGTGTATAGAGTTGTTTGTTGTAATCTGATTGTAGTCTGTATTTCTGTGGAATCAGTGGTGATATCCCCTTTATTGCTTTTATTGCATCTATTTGATTCTTCTCTCTTTTCTTTCTTATTAATCTGGCTAGCAGTCTGTCTACTTTGTTAATCTTTTCAGTATGCCAGCTCCTGGATTTATTGAATTTTGAAGGGTTTTTTATGTCTCTATCTCCTTCAGTTCTGCTCTGATCTTAGTTATTTCTTATCTTCTGCTGGCTTTTGAGTTTTTCTGATCTCATTCCTCTAGCTCTTTCAATTTTGATGATAGCATGTCGATTTTAGATCTTTCCTCGTTTCTCATGTGGGCATTTATTGCTATATGTTTTCCTCTGGACATTGCTTTAAATGTGTCCCAGAGATTCTGGTACATGTGTCTTTGTTCTTGTTGGTTTTGAAGAAAATCTTTATTTCTGCCTTCATTTCATTGTTTATCCAGTCGACAGTCAGGAGCCAGTTGTTCAGTTTCCATGAAGCTGTGTGGTTCTGAGTTAGTTTCTGAAGTCTGAGCTCTAATTTGATTGCCCTGTGGTCTAAGAGACTGTTTGTTATGATTTCTGTTCTTTTGCATTTGCTGAGGAGTGATTTACTTCCCATTATGTGGTCAATTTTAGAGTAGTGTGATGTGGTGCTGGGAAGGATGTATATTCTGTGGATTTTGGATGGAGATTTCTGTATATGTCTATTAGGTCTCCTTGGTCCACAACTGAGTTCAAGTCCTGGATATCCTTGTTAATTTTCTGTCTCATTGATCTGTCTAATATTGACAGTGGAGTGTAAAGTCTCCCACTATTATTGTGTGGGAGTCTAAGTATCCTTGTAGGTCATTAAGAACTTGCTTTATGTACCTGAGTGCTCCTGTATTAGGTGTGTATATATTTAGGATCGTTAGCTCTTCTCTTGCATTGATCCTTTTACCATTATGTAATGCCATTCTTTGTCTCTTTTGATCTTTGTTGGTTTAAAGTCAATTTTATCAGAGACTAGGATTGCAACTCCTGCTTTTTTTTTTTTCTCTCTCTATTTGCTTGGTAAATCTTTCTCCATCTCTTTATTTTTAGCCTATGTGTGTCCTTGCATGTGAGGTGGGTTTCCTGAATACAGCACACTCATGGGTTTTGGCTTTTTATCCAATTTGCTAGTCTGTGTCTTTTGATTGGGGCACTTAGTCCATTTACATTTATGGTTAATATTGTTATGTGTGAATTTGAATCTGCCATTTTGATGCTAGACAGTTGTTTTGCCTGCTAGTTGATGCAGATTCTTCATTGTGTCACTGCTCTTTACCATTTGGTACTTTTTTAGAGTGGCTGCTACTGGTTGTTCCTTTCTATGTTTCATGCTTCTTTCAGGATCTCTTGTAAACCAGGCCTGGTGATGATGAAATCTCTTAGCAATTGCTTGACCATAAAGGATTTTCTTTCTCCTTTGCTTATGAAGCTTAGTTTGGCTGGATATGAAATTCTAGGTTGAAAGTTCTTTTCTTTAAGGATGTTAAATATTGGTTCCCACTTTCTTCTGGCTTGTAGCGTTTCTGCTGAGAGATCTGCTGTGAGTCTGATGGGCTTCCCTTTGTGGGTAACCTGACCTTTCTCTCTGGCTGCGCTTAGCATTTTTTCCTTTATTTCAACCCTGGTGAATCTGACAATTATGTGCCTTGGGGTTGCTCTTCTTGAGGAATATCTTTGTGGTGTTCTCTGTATTTCCTGGACTTGAATGGTGGCCTGCCTTGCTAGGTTGGGGAAGTTTTCCTGGATAATATCCAGAAGAGTGTTCTCCAGTTTGGATTCATTCTCTCCATCACATTCAGGTACACCTATCAAATGTAGATTAGGCCTTTTCACACAATCCCATATTTCTCGGAGGCTTTGTTCATTTCTTTTCACTCTTTTTTCTCTATTCTTGCCTTCTGATTTTATTTCATTGAGTTGATCGTCAATCTTTGATATCCTTTCTTCTGCTTGGTTGATTTGGCTATTGAAACTTGTGTATGCTTCACAAAGTTCTCATGTAATGTTTTTCCGCTCCATCAAGTTGTTTATATTCTTCTCTAAGCTGTTTATTCTAGTTAGCATCTCATCTAACATTTTGTCTCAGTTCTTAGTATCTTTGCATTGGATTAGCACATATTCTTTTGGCTCTGAGAAGTTTGTTATTACCCACTTTCTGAAGACTGGTTCTGTCAATTCTTCAGATTCATTCTCCATCCATCTTTGATCACTAGCTGGTGAGGAGTTCTGATCCTTTGGAGAGGAGAGGTGTTCTTGTTTTTAGTGTTTTCATCCTTTTTGCACTGGTTTCTTCCCATCTTAGTGGCTTTATCCACCTGTGGTCTTTGTAGTTGGTGACTTTCGGATGGGGTCTCTGAGTGGATGCCCTTTTTGTTGATGATGAAGCTATTTCTTTCTGTTTCTTAGTTTTCCTTCTAACAGTCAGGCCCCTCTGCTGCAGGACTGCTGGAGGTCCACTTCATACACTGCTTGCCTGGGGATCACCTGCAGGGGCTGCAGAACAGTAAGGGTTGCTGCCAGTTTCTTCTTCTGTTATCTTCATCCCAGAAGGGTACCTGCCAGATGTCTGCCTGAACTCTTCTTTATGAGGTGTCTCTTTGGGTATATAGTGGTTGGGGAGCTGCTTGAGGAGACAGTCTGTCCCTTAGAGGAGCTCAAGTGCTGTGCTGGGAGCCCTGTTGTTCCGTGCAGATCTGCTGGGCAGGTACTTTTAACTCTGCTGCAGCAGAACTCATAACTGCCTCTTTTCCCAGGTGCTCTGTCCTAGAAAGGTCAGCTTTATTTATAAGTTCCTGTCATGCTGCTGCCTTTTTTCATAGATGCCCTGCCCTGCACAGAGTATTCTAGTCAAGCCTGCCAGCAGAGGTGTTGCTGAGCTGCTGCAGGCTCTGCCCAGCTGCTGTGTGAACTGCCTCGGTAGTGGCGGACTGCCTTGGTAGCGGTGGTTGCACTTCCCCAGACTGAGCTGGACCACCCTGGGTTCAGCTGTGCTTCCTGCAAAACTCTCAATCCAGAGCATTTCAGGTTGCTTGTTTTGTGGGGGTGGTACCCACTGAGCCACATTGCCAGGCTCCCTGTCTCTGCCCCCTCCCTTTCAGTTGAGTGAGTGGCTCTGTCTCCCAGGTGTTGCAGGCCAGTTGAAATGGCCACCCAGATTTGTGTGAGCTTCTGTGTGCCAAGCCAGCACCAGCTGAAACCGCTGTGCTGAAAACTCATGGTGCTTTTAGGCCCAGGAATCTCCTGGTCTGTGGGCAGTGAAAATTTGTTTGGAAATGTGATAGGCACTCACCCTCTGCATTGTTCTTGCTGAGAACTGCATTTGGAGCTGTTCCTATTTGGCTATCTTGGATCAAGACTCTATCTCTTAAAAATAATTTTTTTTAAAGATAAAATAAACAGGCATTGTGTCATGCACCTGTAACTCAAGCAACTCTAGAGGCTGAAGTGGGGAGAACCCCCTGAGCCCAGGAGTTCAAAGATGCTGTAAGCTATGATTACGACACCACACACAAGCCTGGGTGACAGAGCAAGAACCTGAATATATATATATTTCTTAAATTGTATATATATATGTGTGTGTATATATATTTAATTCCTAAAAGATGTAAAGCCCAAACTGAATCTGATCAAACATTCTAACAAAGGGACAGAGCAAGGAAAAAATCTTAAAGACATGAAATAGGATGGCTCATTGAAGAACTGTGTATTCATTCTGTTCAGTTCTAGAAACACTGAAGCTCTGGTAGTTTTGTGGCCACCTTTGTTTTAGTAGCCTCCCCTTGAATATTAATAATAGAACGTATTAAGATACCTGTACCCTACAACACCAAGACTTTTCTGATTGGAACCAGATCCAAAAGATATTGGACAATCTATGTGGGTCTGACCAGTCTGAGGGCCAACCTTTTGTCAGCTATGTAAGGCCAGGTTTGTGTTGTCTTCACACAGCTCAAAGTTCCAAAGAAATTATCTCTATATAATCAAATATTTAGCAAAATATCAATAGGCATAGTATACAAAAACCCACAGCCAACCTCTTGTTTCTTAGAACATGATTGTGTTTAGAAAACAGCCCTAAGAAGAGGTGATCAAGCAAAAATTAGGACGTTTCAGTGGAACTAAATCCAATAAGATGGTGTTCTTATAAGAATTAGAAATTCTTTATAATAATTGGAAATTTGCACACAGAAAGACATAAGAATTATGTATGCACAGAAGCAGCCTCAAGGGAGCACAAAGGAAGAAGACAGCTATCTGGCTGCCAAGCAGATAGAATGCAGAACTGAAATTCCTAAAACCTTCATCGTTGAACTTGAGCATCCAGAACTGTGAAAAAGTAATTTCTGTTGTTTAAGAATAACCAGTCTTTTCTAATTCTGTGAAGAAAATCAATGGCAGCTTGATGGGGATAGCATGGAATCTATAAATTACTTTGGGATTCATGGCCATTTTCACAATATGGAATCTTCCTATCCATGAGCATGGAACGTTTTTCCATTTGTTTGTATCCTCCCTTATTTCTTTGGGCAGTGATTTGTAGTTCTCCTTGAAGAGGTTCTTCATATCCCTTGTAAGCTGCATTCCTGGGTATTTTATTCTCTTTGTAGCAACTGTGAATGTGAGCACTCATTATTTTACTCTCTGTTTGTCTATCACTGATGTATAAGAATGCTTGTGATTTTTGCACATTGATTTTGTATCTTGAGACTTTGCTGAAGTTGCTTACCATCTTAAGGAGATTTTGGGCTGAGACAATGGGGTTTTCTAAATATACAATCATGTCATCTGCAAACAAAGACAATTTGACTACTTCTCTTTCTATTTGAATATCATTTATTTCTTTCTCTTGCCTGATTGCCCTGGCCAGAACTTCCAATAATATGTTGAATAGGAGCGGTGAGAGAGGGCATCTTGGTCTTGTACTGGTTTTCAAAAGGAATGCTTCCAGCTTTTGCCCATTAAGCATAATATTGGCTATGGGTTTGCAATCTTAAGCAGAAAGAACAAATCTGGAGGCATCATGTTACCTGACTTCAAACTATATTACAAGCCTACAGTAAACAAAACAGCGTGGTACTGGTACCAAATCAGATATCTAGACCAATGGAACAGAACAGAGGCCTCAAAAATATCATTACACATGTACAATCACCTGATCTTTGACAAACCTGATAAAAACAAGCAATAGGGAAAGGATTCCCTATTTAATAAATGCTGTTGGGAAAACTGGCTAGCCATATGCAGAAAACTGAAACTGGACCCCTTTCTTAGATCTTATACAAAAATTGACTCACGATGGATTAAAGACTTAAATGTAAGACCTAAAACCATAAAAACCCTAGAAGGAAGCCTAGGCAATACCATTCAGGACGTAAGCATGGACAAAGACTTCATGACTAAAATACCGAAAGCAATGGCAACAAAAGCCAAAATAGGCAAAGGCATCAAATTAAACTAAACAGTTTCTGCACAGCAAAAGAAACTATCATCATAGTGAACAGTTAATTTACAGAATGGGAGAAAATTTTTGCAATCTATCCATCTGACAAAGGGCAAATATCCAGAATCTACAAGAAACTTAAAAAAATTAATAAGAAAAAAAACATCAAAAAGTGGGCAAAAGATTGAGCAGACACTTCTCAAAAGAAGACATTTATGTGGCCAAAAAACATACGAAGAAAAGCTCATCATGACTGGTCATCAGAGAAATGCAAATCAAAGCCACACCAGTTAGAATGGCGATCATTAAAAAGTTGGATTCAGCTATGCTTGTGGAGACGTGCCTTTAATGACTAAATTTTTAGTTTTCAAGTAGACCTAGAAATCCCATTACTGGGTATATACCTAAAGGATTATAAATCATTCTACTATAAAGACACATGCACACATATGTTTATTGCAGCACTATTCACAATGGCAAAGACTTGGAACCAACCCAAATGCCCATCAGTGATAGACTGGATAAAGAAAATGTGGCACATATACACCATGGAATACTATGCAACCATAAAAAGGATGAGTTCATGTCCTTTGCAGAAACATGAATGAAACTGGAAACCATCATTCTCAGCAAACTAACACAGGAACAGAAAACCAAACACTGCATGTTCTCGCTCATAAGTGGGAATTGAACAATGAGAAGAGGAGGGGAACATCACACATGGAGGGCTGTTGGGAGGTTAGGGGTTGGGGGAGGGATAGCATTAGGTGAAATATCTAACGTAGATGACGGTTTGATGGGTGCAGCAAACCACCATAGCATGTGTATACCTATGTAACAAACCTGCATGTTCTGCCTATATGTCCCAGAACTTAAAGTATAATAAAAAAAATAGGAAAACTTTTAAAATAAAACATATTTGACAAGTTTGCAAGAGACAATATCAATTTGTTTGGAGTTAAATTACCCTTATTCACCAGCAGTAGTCCATTAAAAGGTATAATTACTAAAAAAAAAAAAACAAAAACCTTTTTTTATTATTAATAAGAACCATAAACTGATTATGACTAAGTCTCACAAAAGTGTTTTATGATGTTATATATTGTAAAATTACATAGCTATAATACTTTACTGAAGGATTTAACTATTTTGACATGTAAAAGTTAATTTTCTACCTTCAATTATGTTCAAATTAATTCACATATTCAATGAAATTCTAACCAGAATCTTAAAGAAATTTATTTTCAAGGTTGACAAAATAATTCTAAATGACAAATAAAAATTAAATATTCAAAATAAGATCAGACAATTATTGAAAAAGAAAATTAAAGTAGGGGTATTCAGCTGATAGCAAGATTTATTAAAATTATTTATTTAGTGGCTCATACTTGTAATCCCAGCACGTTGGGAGCCTGAGATGGGAAGATCACTTGAGTTAAGGCATTCAAGACAAGCTTGAGCAACATAGTGACACCTTGTCTTTAAAAACATCAAACAAATAGTGACATGCACCTTTAGTCCTAGCTACATGAGAGTCTGAGACAGGAGGATTTCTTGAGCTCTGGAGGTGTAGGTTACAGTGCCACTCCCATCTGGGCAACAGAGCAAGACCTTGTCTCAAAAAAAATTATTTAAAAAATTAAGACAATGAAAGTTGTGACCCAGAAATAAAATTGATATAATAAATAATAAGTCAGTGGATCAAACTAAGGATAGGCTTGGTTAGACCAAGCCGTTTATTCTTATCACACAGGAAACTCTGTATGTGATTGCAAGAGTCATTCCAGTCATAATTTATCTCTGAGTAGTCACAAGTTATGAAGCAAGCTGGTCTCTAGGCTCAGATGACATTTCCACCTAAGTCCTGCAGACTGTTGCTTGGAGGTTGCCCTTATAACCTGGCCTAGAGACTAAAGGAGCATGTGTTTCCCTGCAACAATTGTAATGCGGAAAACATGTGGGAAGACGGGGAGGCACAGGGCTATTTGCTGACAGCAGACCAGAACCTGGGTTGGGGCCCAGGGCTGATCTGGTTAAGCTTCTACAGAGCCTACTAGGTAAGTTGTGTTCCCCCTTGCCTCACTTCTGATTTTAGACTAACAGAAAAATCCTCAGCATATCCCAGTGATACTTCCATTGAACTTAGGGCTGGTAGGGAGTGAAGTTGGGCAGTTTGGACAAATCTGTCTACATAGATGTCCTATATGGTCCAATTCCGTTGGCAAACCTCAAAAGCGCAGAAAGCTAAACCAAAAATAGATAAATGGAGCTGAAACTAAAAAGCTTCAGCACAGAAAAAAAATCAACAGAGTCAACAGACCATCTACAGAATGAGAGAAAATATCTGCAAACTGTGCATCAACAGGGAATAATATCCCAAATATGTAAGAAACTCAAACAACTCAACAACAAGATAAAGTGGACAAAGAACAGAAATGGACATCTTTTCAAACAAGACATACAAATGACCAACAGTATGTGAAAAATGTCCTATATCACTAATCATCAGAGAAATAAAAATCAAAACCAAAATGAGATATCACCTTAACTCAGTCAGAATGGCTGTGATTAAAAAAAAAAAAAAAAGAGGCCCCGGACAGGGGGCCACACCCCTGAAATCCCGGCACTTTGGGAGGCTGAGGCAGGCAGATCATGAAGTCAAGAGATCGAGATCATCCTGTCAACATGGTGAAACCCCGTATCTACTAAAAAAATACAAAAAAATTAGCTGGGCGTGGTGGCGCGCGTCTGCAGTCCCAGCTACTCGGAAGGCTGAGGCAGGAGAATTGCTTGAACCCAGGAGGTGGAGGTTGCAGTGAGCCAAGATTGTGCCACTGCACTCCAGCCTGGCACCTGGTGACAGAGCGAGATTCTGTCTCAAAAAAAAAAAATTAGATGTGGGTGAGGATGTGGACTAAGGAGAACTATTAAATACCCTTAACAAAATGTAAATGATTATAGTCTCTATGAAAAACTGTATTTCTCAGAGAACTCAAACTAGAACTACACTAAATCAAGCAATCTTATGACTAGATATACACCCAAAAGAAAGGAGATCAGTATATGAAAAGTATATCTGCACTTCTGTTTATGGCAGCAACTTTCACAATAGTTAAGATAGGACTTCAACCTAAGTATCCATCAATAGATTTGTGGATAAAGAAATTGTGATACACACACACGCACGCACACACACACACACACACACACACAAGACAATACTACTCTGCCAAAGAAAAAAATAAAATCATTCATTTTGCAGCAACATGAATGGAACTGGGCATGACAGGTGATGTGTTAAGTGAAACAGGTCAGACACAGAAAGTCAAATATAATGTGTTCTTACTCATAAGTGTGGTGTTAACAAAAAAGAATGCATTTACATAGATGTAGAGAGTGAAATGACAGTTAATGAAGACTTGGGAGGCTGAAGGGGAGGGAGAGAGGGAAAGAGTGAGACATTAATTAATAGATCTATTAATTAATTTATGGTTACCCTAAATCCCTGAATTACTCAGTATGCAATCTACGCATGCAACAAAATTACCATTACACTGCATATATTTATTTTTATTTCTTAAAATTATTTATTATTTATTATTTATTTTTATTGCATTTTAGGTTTTGGGGTACATGTGAAAAACATGCAAGATTGTTGCATAAGTACACACATGGCAGTGTGATTTGCTGCCTTCCTCCCCTTCAACTATATCTGGCATTTCTCCCCATGCTATCTCTCCCCAACTTCCCACCCCCTAGTGTCCCTCCCCTATTTCCCCAAAACAGACCCCAGTGTGTAGTGCTCCCCTCCCTGTGTCCATGTGTTCTCATTGTTCAACACCCGCCTATGAGTGAGAACATGCAGTGTTTGATTTTCTGCTCTTGTATCAGTTTGCTGAGAATGATGGTTTCCAGGTTCATCCATGTCCCTACAAAGGACCCAAACTCATCGTTTTTGATGGCTGCATAATATTCCATGGTGTATATGTGCCACATTTTCCCTGTCCAGTCTATCTTCGATGGGCATTTGGGTTGGTTCCAGGTCATTGCTATTGTAAACAGTGCTGCAATGAACATTTGTGTGCATGTATCCTTATAGTAGAACGATTTATAATCCTTTGGATATATACCCAGTAATGGGATTGCTGGGTCAGATGGAATTTCTATTTCTAGGTCCTTAAGGAATCGCCACACTATCTTCCACAATGGTTGAACTAATTTACACTCCCAGCAACAGTGTAAAAGTGTTCCTATTTCTCCACATCCTCTCCAGCATCTGTTGTCTCTAGATGTTTTAATGATCACCATTCTAACTGGCACGAGATGGTATTTCAATGTAGTTTTGATTTGCATTTCTCTGATGACCAGTGATGATGAACATTTTTTCATATGTTTGTTGGCCTCATGTATGTCTTCTTTTGTAAAGTGTCTGTTCATATCCTTTGCCCACTTTTGAATGGGCTTGTTTGTTTTTTTCTTGTAAATCTGTTTTAGTTCTTTGTAAATTCTGGATATCAGCCCTTTGTCAGATGGGTAGACTGCAAAATTTTTTTCCCATTCTGTTGGTTGCCAATTCCATCTAATGACTGTTTCTTTGCTGTGCAGAAGCTGTGGAGTTTGATTAGGTCCCATTTGTCTATTTTGGCTTTTGTTGCCAATGCTTTTGGTGTTTTGGTCATAATGTCCTTGCCTACACCTATGTCCTGAATGGTTTTGCTTTTTTTCTTCTATGGTTTTGATGGTGTTAGGTCTTATGTTTAAGTCTTTAATCCATCTGGAGTTAATTTTAGTGTAAGGTGTCAGGAAGGAATCCAGTTTCTGCTTTCTGCACATGGCTAGCCAGTTTTCCCAACACCATTTATTAAACAGGGACTCCTTTCCCCATTGCTTGTTTTTGTCAGGTTTGTCAAAGACTGGATGGTTGTAGACATGTTGTGTTGCCTCCGAGGCCTCTGTTCTGTTCCATTGGTCTATATCTCTGCTTTGGTACCAGTACCATGCTGTTTTGATTACTGTAGCCTTGTAGTATAGTTTGAAGTCTGGTAGTGTGATCCCTCCCTCTTTGTTCTTTTTGCTTGGAATTGCCTTCGCTATGCAGGTGCATATATTTATACATATAAAATCTAAAAATAAATAGATTTCAAATATAAGAATACTTTCCAAAAATAAAAGAAAATGGGAAGAATGAGAAGGAGAGAAAGAGGAAGAGAAAGATCCTGTGGCCATAGAAGAGTCAATTAGGTATAGAGCAGTCAATAAGTTCAGAGAAAACTGGGCTTCATACAAAGGAACATGACCACATTCAAAATTAGGATTTTGTTCTTATGGTGTAAAAGAAGTGAAAATGAACCGGAAAATATACACATGTAATATGATTATTGAATAGTTACAGTGGGGAATTGATTGTTGGGTAACAATAGATTTGCTGTTTGGGTAAGGTAGAAATCAGGCTTGCTTAGATGACAGCGATGATTGTAGTGAATAAATGGCTGCAGTAGAAATGTATTTTGCAGGTTGAGCTTTAAAATGATAGCATAGTCTGTTTGACCTGATGTAATGTGATGAATGAGGAAGAGTCAAGAATGACTCACAGTCAGCTTAATCATATAGATTAACATAAATGCCATTTACCCAGAAGAAATAGAGTTGAAAGACAATGAGCTTGTCTTTGGGAAGCTCAGGTGGGAAGCGGTAGAGGTAGCAGAAGCCCTATGAGACAGTGAGAGACCCTGAGAGATGCTGATAAAGTGTTCCAAGAAGAATGATGTGTTCAATAGTGTTACATTACTCAGAGGTCAAATAAGATGCAACACTGAAAATGGACTCCTGGATTGACTGGAACGAAGGTCAAAGATGACTGTCACAAAATTGGAGGACAAAGGATGAAAGCCTCTGTAATAAATGTGGGGGACAAATTGGAGGTGAAAGAATGGAAGCTATACGATGTTTCAAGAACTTTTGCAATAAGGATGGCAAACAAACAATGTGATAGTAAAGAAGTATTTACAGCTGTAGGAAGACCTTTGTTAAAATGGGAGATGTTTCATCAGGTTTGTGCTGATTGAAATAAACTCACAAAGCATAGATGTTAAGATTCCAGAAACAAATGCTCAAGCTGCCCAGTTCTCTGGGCAACTTGTATGTGATTGGTCAACTTGGTGGTGGTTGTAATGAGATTATTCTGTTCTGATTGTTTTTGAACTTCTTAGTGAAAGCCCATATGCTATCAGCTGAGACTGGTGCAATATTCTAACACTGAACCATTTTTACCATTCTCTTTAAACATGGTGGATTATTTTCAGCAAAGCATTGACTTGTTTATACGCTTCCGAGAATTTTTTTAAAGGAATATCTTTGCAGGAATCTCTATATTTTGATTAATCAGCCTCACAGAATAAATTTGGAAACATGTTAACCTGCTTTATAACTTAGAAAAAAATGAAATTAGAATTCCCTTTTGTTACTCAGCTACAAATTCGACATGAAAATGTTCTGTGCTCACTGACATTGGTGATTACAGTGAGAGCTGCTTACAGAGTTTCCTGTTAATTCCTCCATTTATATTAGGTTATTTGATATTCACCCTTTCCTCAACTTCTTGAGCCACATCTAATAACATATTACATAAAGTAATATCAATGTCACTGAAATTTTACGTCAGAGGACTTTTACATAATGTTATCTTATTCTTTCAAAAATTCACACATCAATAATTAAATTTCCCTTCTTACTCAGTAGTTAGCATTGTTTTCTGATACTTTTTAAAATGGAATTACAAGAAGCATGCATCTTTTATTTTTTTTAAAAAAATAGATTTTCCATCTCTTATAAACTAGGTTCTTTCCTGTTTTCTCATACTAGATACTTTAATTTTGGTGGCAAATTAACATTGACATTATGCTGGCAATATCTTAATATATTAACTAATATGTTACTAATCTGTTATAGGGCTAAAAGAAACTTGAATTTCTACGTGACCTAATATCTACCAATATGGATGACATACAAGCAGGTACTAATTAAAAAAAAAAAAAACTAACTAGTTTTTATAAATAGGCTAGTTAGAAGTAACATGCTAAAAAAATTAATAGAACAAATTATCTTATTTTGTTTGAAAGCCTGGGAAAAAAAACAATGCCAGAGACAACTGTAATTCGATCTTTGTTAAAGCAATTTTAAGATTTTTTTAGTTTGAAGTTTTTAATTCCTCACAAATTAATGTCAGCTGTTCTTTCCTAAATTTTTTACTGGGAGGCTGACATGCCAATCTTTTAAATTTTTATTTATATTACATCCTTAGTCTTCATCCTTTAAGACAGTCATTTTGGTTATTCTCCCTTTAGAAGAGGAAACTGAAGTTCTGAAAGTTCTGTCACTTTCTATGAGACCAAAGCAACAATAGCAAGGAAAAGAGTTAGGCCCAAACTGAAATCTGAGAGATTCCAAATTCTTAGCCCCTTAAAATTCTGCTGTCTCCTTGATGAAATCCATTCAGGTTTTCTTTAAGAATGGTGACAATCACAGACTGGGACAGAACTGATCAAAGATATAGCTGGGGAAAATGGGTAGAGTGGCTTCTGGGGAGTAGAGGCATAAAACAGCATACATTGCCCTAGAAACAAAACCAGTTGCATTGGAACTTGATAAAACCTTGTCTCAGCTTCTGGGACTTCCTTGCATTTGGTATGTTTTTCTCATTTTCTTAAGATTACTAGAATATCAGTAAATGAACTGAAAAAAGAATTTTAAATTTAAATGTGAGCTGTAGAGGACAGAGAGAGAAACAGTGACCTCCTTCCCCAGGCAGCTGGCTTAATTAGAACCAAGGAGGAGAGAAGCTTGCTGGAAATATCAAGGAGAAGGGGTCCTGGATGATGTCCTTATAACATGTTCATAGCTCTCAGATTCCAGACTCACAAACACTCAGGAAGAGATACCAAAATCAGAATTGCAAGCTGATTATTTTATTGGCATATTGAAGTTAGATGACCATACTGTGTTTCATGGCATTTGAAACACTTATCTTCTAACTCATTTCCTGAAACAAGAAAACAAGGAAGATTATAGAAAAGACTTGACATGGCAGGAAATGTCTAATCCCTCACTGCTGTTACTGCAGTGAGGGAGATGCCAGCCCATCCTGTTGTCCTCTATCCCCTCTACCTCCCTCCTCTTTTGTAATATCATCTTTGTTCACTCTTTTCATGCCATTGCACATAATATGCTCCAAAGAGTTGCTTATATAATTGAAAAGATTTTGTTAAGTGGTTTATGCTTTGTTGCTGTTGGACATGTTCAGGGTTATTTTCACAGATATGGGCATGGCAACATATCCTGTAATAGTGAGAGCGTGAAACCAGCCTCCATGTCCAGTGACATGTATTGGTTAAAGAAATCACGGCACAGCTAAAAAAATAGAATAGTATACACTTGTAAAGACAAACCAAAATCACTGAAGAGATCTATATATCTTTTCGAACTCATGTAGAAGGTTTCTAAGAAATACATTTTTTCAATGGGTAGCATTCAGATCTGCATATAAGGTGTGGTATCAGTTTTGAAAATACAAGCATTATATATATTTATTTAGCAATAAATATTTCAAAAAAGAAGTTCCAAAGTGTACAGAGTGAGGCTTTGGAAAAGGGGAGAGGGAAGGAATTATGAGTTATGCTGTTACTATTTAGCTCTATACATTTCTATTCAGTGAAATTTTTTTTGTTAGCTTAATTATGTACTAATTTAAAAGAAAGTATTTTAAAAATGATACACCATTTAACACCTGAAAGTCCAAGGACCATTTAGCAGGAATACTGGACTTGAAAGGCTGGTGTGAGGCAGGACTGAGCAAGGAGTGTTCAGGTGAGAACTTTAAATAAATGGGAGGTCTTTGAGTTTAAGGAAAGAAGACAGAGTGCCAGATGGAGAACATGGTTCTAAGTCCTCATTGTCAACCATTCATAGGAGAGGTAATTTGAAGACAGTGATTCTCAAAATCAGAACTGCCTTCAAGCGATTGTTTAAAAACAAGGTCTTGCTACCCTACCTCAGACTATCTGAACAAAAATCTTTAGAAATGTGTTCCTGGACAAGGCAATATTAACAGGCTTTCAGTGGATTCATTGACACAATGAAGCTGGGGAACTGTAGTAGTTGGGGCCTTTGATGGAGTTTAAACTGGAATCATACCTGTCATTGAATCCTAGATTACTGGGGAGGCTGCCCCTGTTGTGGGGGTGGTCCTTGTGGCTGTCCTGGAGGAGGTGGTGGACCGTGGTGGTGGTGGTGGCCTCTCTGTGGGTGTGGTCCTTGTGGCTGTCCTGGAGGAGGTGGTGGACCGTGGTGGTGGTGGCCTCCCTGTGGGTGTGGTCCTTGTGGCTGTCCTGGAGGAGGTGGTGGACCACGGTGGTGGTGGCCTCCCTGTGGGTGTGGTCCTTGTGGCTTTCCTGGAGGAGGTGGTGGACCGTGGTGGTGGTGGCCTCCTTGTGGGGGTGGTCCCTGCTGAGGACCCTCATCCTGGTTTCCATCACCAGCAGGGGGCCTAGGTGGGTGTCCTCCAAGAGGTGGTTCCTGACTCTCCTCATCTGGGCTCTGGTTAGAGTCCCCTTCATCTGCTTGAGCTGAAACCAGAAGAGCTGAGCTCAGTGCTGGAAGACCCTCCTGTCTTCATACCTCTCTGTGTTCACCACACGACCCGTGTCTCCCTGACCTGCCTTCAACTGTCAGCCTCCCGCCTTTCCAGGGCTTCCTCATTAGAACTCCTCTTAATTCACATGAGGGTGATGAAAAATCAAATGGCTTTGCTCATGGTCCCCAGAATCAAGGTTGGGAGAAAACTGCTTCTATCTCTGGGGGCACTAACATTAATCAATTCCTGAGAAGAAAATCATGATAAGAAGACACTGGAGAACTGCATCCTTTGCAGCAGTCCCATGTCTCTACAAATGCAAATCTCACTCTCTTACTGTCCTCATCCAAACTATTGATCAATTTTTCAGGAAAAAAAAAAAGAGACAAGTTTACTGAGAATTTATTGGGATTTACCTGATATCACGGGGGGAACGTCTTCCTGGCTGACATCTAGAAAAGAAGTACAGGATGATGGGAAAAGTTACTTCATGAATCTTTCAGGGCTCATAGTGTTCTATGAGGAAAAGGGACTTCTGATCACACCCTGCACATCCCCTAAGTGAACTCATCAGCCACTGTCTGTGATGCTACTGGAAGTGGAGGAAGATGTGAGGGGAAGCAGGGTTGTTACTATTCTGAGCATCAACCAGGAACTCAACATACAAGGGCCCCTGTTTTGTCTCCCTGTGATTTCTCAAGCCTTAGTGCTTATTTAGTTCAACTGCCCTGAGTATGTCAATGTCATACTTGGGGATTCTTCTGCCCTCTTCTGTAAACATGTTGCTGATGTTTGCGAGCTTTCTCAATAAGGGCCACCAGGAAAAACCATTTGGATACATACAATCCTACACATGCCATTCCCAGCACGTTGAAATACTACACGTAGGGGAGAGAAAAATGACAGCTTCACTCTGATTATTCTCTCTCTCTCTTTGTAGAAAGAGACAAGGCTTTTACCCAATTCTCTGTCTCTGCAGTAGCTCTGATGTGTGTTTATCTCCTTCATCAATGCCAATCCACTGTACAGCAAGGCCAGCATCATCCCTGCCTAATGAGATCAGTACAGGATCTTCATAGCTGGACTTCCCTGAATCTGTCTTGCATTCTCCACTGCATCCTTCGCAGCAGCTCCATGTCTCTATAAAAGCAAATCTCTCTCTCACTCCCCTGGCACAAATTATTTATTGGGTTCTATCTGTGCAATAAATAAATTATGAGGTCTTGCTGAGGAATGAGGGCACAACAGGTCTTCTGATCCTTGGCATGAGAACTCCGCAGTGCCATCTGTTTTCTCATCATCCTCTCTTCCCTTCACTATCCCCCTCTATAGCGTGAGCTTCTAAACCCCAGTCAGAGTCACAAGATCTTGCCCCAATTTGTCTTACCTTCATTTACGCTCTGAGCTGAGCTCACGGCCAGCAGGGCCACTGACAGCAGAATCACAAGCATCTTGCAGGAGGCTCTGGTGTTGCTCCCAGCTTTGTATGAGAGAAACATGGCAGCTCCCTTTATAAAGACAAGCAGAACAATGGCACATTTGAGCTCCCTACAGGGTGGGCTTCATCACCTCCGAGACTGGGTTCTGCTTTGCTTACTTCAGGTCAAGTGTATCCCTCACTTCTTTTGGGATTCTAGCCCAGCAGGAAGGGTTGGGTAGAATGCTGTGTTAATTAAATTTCTAAAATGTACAAGTATAACTTGGACAAAGGTGTTGACCAAACTGTGTCCAAGCAATCAATCAACACAGTATCAGAATTGAACTTTAGATATCGTTTAGTTTCAATCTGTTTGGTAGACTGCTATTCTGCTTCCCACTGTGCTTTTCGTCTCTCTCTCTCTCTCTCTCTCTCTCTCTCTCTCTCTCTCTCTCTGTGTGTGTGTGTGTGTGTGTGTGTGTGTGTGTGTGTGTGTGTGTGTCGAGGGTGATAGGTAGCAATCCTACAGCTAACAGTGAAGATAGTCAATGTCTCTGACTCATTTTATAGCCGATTCCATCTCTCACAACGTGTGTGTATGGATATTTTCACATTTAGCTACACTTTTCATGTAGTAGAGATGGTCTCTGCTTATCTGTGAGATGTGTGGACACAGCACACTCCTGGGCACACACAGAAGACAGAAAACTGCTCAGCAGCCTGCTCAGGCTACAGGAATTGTCCAAGCTTCTGTGGATCCCAATCCACTCAGGCAAGCCTTGGTTCTGTACAACACAGGAAAGCTAAATAATTGTATTTTATAAATATCTTTAGGGATTATTAAAGCAAAACTGAACACAGAAACCACCAAGGAATTTCTAAACCTGAACAAACTGAAATGTGGTTCCCTCAGTTAGCCACGTGATGTCATATAGCTAAGACCTCCACTTTCTCCAGAATATTCTATAGAATTCATCCTCTGCTTTATTTACCCCAAGAAATAGTGTTCCCCACCACTGATAATTAAGTGACCACAATTTCACATTCAACTAAGATTATTTGATATGCTTATCCAAGCCTCAACTGCAGTGATTGGGCTTCTGTTTTTTACTCAGTATTTACGTCACCTGTTTCATCAGAGCGTCATTTCACACAGATGATTTTTTCTATAATATTTTAATACTCATTCTTTCTCACTTTATTTCTGGCAATTATTTGTTGACACTTAATGAGACTACTTTGCCACGTGTAGTTTTCTTCCTATATCTGTTATGTTTTTTCCCCCACATGACTTTTGAAAGATGTCCTTTAATCTTCTAAATAATGGTGTATGGTACTCCTCACTACCTTTATTTTCACTTTTGTCTGTACAGTTGAACAATAAACTATTAAGTTTCCAAAAAGCGCTTTCAGTGTCCTGGATTGGTAGCTCTCTTCTCAGCTTGGATTGCTCCATAATACTTAGAAATTCCCTGTTCATCAATTCAATAAAATATACTAGTCAGTATCACCAGTTGCCAGCAACCATTTCAGACCTGGGTAATTTTTTGCTTTTTGTATATGGTTACTTTTAGGTTGAGGATAGCTTAGTTGGAGGCATGGCTGGGAGGCCATTTGACAGGAAGTCATAAAGACAAGCCCCTAGACAGGTGTGCCTGAGTGGATCCTCTGCTGTGCATAGGAGCGTCTGGTCTGGCCCTTCTGAAGAGTTGCAGATAATAATACAGGAAGGCTTCCTAATAGAACTGGTTTTGCTGCAGACAGTGTTGTTCTTGTAAGGGAGCCAGGCAGATCGGTATTTTCCCTGGAATAAATATGGACATATTTGAAGAGTGATTACATTCTTAATTGGTAACTCTTCTCTGGCACTGTAGGAAGTGGATCAGTTCTAGTTGGGCTTTATGAGTTTTATCATAGGCAGAGCAGTTTCTTGAGCCCACCAGGTCCCACTGTGTTACTGGGATTATTGTCTCTGGTTTCACCAGATATTGTTTTCCATGGGATCTGGAGATGAGCCGTTCTGCCTAGGTGACTTCAGGTCAACCATCATGACACAAAGGAAGGTCAGAGAAAAGGAACAAAGAGGAATGCCAGCCAGATTTTGCCTGATGATGTGGGCAACTGAGCATGCTTCAGGCCTGGTGCAAGAAAGGTTTCTCCTTGGCAGGAGGGTCAGGAAAAGAACAGGTAATGCCCCTAAAGGTCACTTGCTGACACTGGAAAAGGTCCCTTCTCTTACCTTTTCCAGGGTCAGCAATCAGTAAAAGAGGCCAGTGTATCAGAAATGCGTAAATATCGGCTATGCACTACCAGATATGTCAAATAGAGAGGTGATGGAAGAGCTGAAAGGTCCACTGTCTGTGAGTGAGGGTGGGTGGAAGGGAGAAGCAGGACTGCTTGTGGGGGCTGGGGCACCTAGAGGTGAGTGGCAGCCCTTAGCGCTTTGCTTACCTTCTGCTATGGATGTTCATTTTCTGAGGTCCTGAAGGGTGGGTCTTCAACATGTGAAATTTTAGAATTCATCTCTCATAACACATCCCAACATTTTCTCAGTCTCTGACAGGTGTTTACGCAGTGGTTCAAAAACCCTCACTCCCTCCAGGCTGTACCCGTTAGCAGATATAATTGCCTTTACTTTCAAAATACACCCCAAATATGATCACTTCTATGGTCTTTACTAGAACGTGATTGTTCAGCCCATGATGCTGTCTCCTGGAGGACTTTAACAGCCTCCAGCTGCTCTTGGTGACATTCTTCTCCCAGCACATCCCATATCTGTTCCCTCACAACAGTCAGAGTGATCATTTAAGTAGAAATTAGATTATCTCACCCTTGTGCTTCAAATCCCCTGGTTTTCCTTCTGCGCTTGTGAAAACTTCCAAATTTCATGCCTCAGCTCTTTTGCACTCACATGCCTCACTCTTTTCTGAAGACTCGGAACCTCTCTGAATGGAACAGAAAGCGGAATATTCTTCAACCTTGCCTAACTCCAATTTGTCTGGAACACTAATGCATGGTTTGCCAGCAAAGATGAATCCTGGCACAGTGGATAAACTTCTGCTGAGAGTGAATGAATTGTATCGAGTTGCTGTGGTCTAGCAGTTTATGTGAATTGGAAGAATTATGGTATTCATTGCACCAACTAAGCATTCTGATAATGCAATTGGCAAATAAACACAATATCTCTGAGTCTTCAACTTTGCTTTGATTTGTCTAAAAGCTTTGGTTACACTATCATGGTGGTCTTCTATATTTTTTAATTTGATGTTGATGTTCCATAAATATACAATATGATTTCACAATTAATTTACTGTATTTCTATTCTTTCCACCTATCCTAGCCAAATTGGTTATAATAGAAAACATTTGTTGAGCATTTACTATATTCCACTTAATCATCCAGGTCATTTTATTAGGGAGATAGGATTATTATTACCTTAATTTTATAGATGACATGACCAAGTTACATACCAATGTTCTTATAAAGGTAATACGTGCAACGGAAGGCGGCAAGTTCTCCGAGCTTACTGTGCTCCACTATTCACTTGCTATTCATTCATTCATTTCATTACTACAATATGAGAGGGAATGAGGTTCAAAGAAGAAACATAAGTTCTGGTATTAGGAGATTATCAAGGTTAAACTTTCCTAAGACTTTTAACAGGTGAGGTGAGAAATATATTTTTCCTGAGTAAATAAATTTGTTTTAAATCATAAGCACATTTACCTAGGCTTCCATTAACCTGTTTTCCTCCTTGCCTTCATATAAAGATACTCATATGATTAATTCCTTTTTCTTGTGATTATGAACATCCTGTTCATACAGATCCTCTATGTGCTTTCATAATATATGCAACATGGATTTTTCTGCCAAGCCATATTAGCTTTGGCAAACTTTGTGCATACCCTTTGAAATGGACCAAACGTTGATTCTCGTCACAATGAATGTAAAATTTTAGAAATTCAAGAGAGAGACTGGTTAGAGATTTGTCTGTGAAAGACAAATAAATCTATACCACTTGTATAGACTTAAGTCTTCTGCCTGAGAGTGTCTCCCGTATCTTGGCCTCAGAGCTGGTGTTACCAAAACAGGTCAGGGTCACTGATTTCATTATCCAAGGTGTTATCCAAGTGCATGGTCTCATGACCAAGAAAATTAAGGAGTGTGGACACAAGAGGGTGAGGTTGGAGCAAAAGTTTAATAAGCAAAATAGGAAAGCTCTCTGTAGCGGAGAGGGGAGTCCAAGTGGATTGCCTTTTTTACAGTCAAATCCACAGGCTTTTATAAGAAACTGCTCTCATGTCAGTAGCTATTTTTCTTATCTATAAAATTGTCGGCTGGGTGGATTGGCTCACGCCTGTAATCCCAGCACTTTGGGAGGCTGAGGCTAGTGGATCACAAGCTCAGGAGTTTGAGACCAACCTGGCCAACATGGTGAAACCCCATCTCTACTAAAAATAGAAAAGAAAATAGCTGGGCGTGGTAACTAGCACTTGTAATCCACCTACTTGGGAGACTGAGATAGGTGAATTGCTTGACCCGGGGAGATGGAGGTTGCAGTGAGCCAAGATCGTGCCACTGCACTCCAGCCTGGGCTACAGAGCAAGACTGTCTGGAGGGGTGGGGGGAAAGGGTGTCTGCACAACTCCATCTTATACATGTAGTTTTCTAAAGAAGGATTTTGTTAACGTGGTTAATGAATGACTCACATTGTTTGGATAAAAACATATGTTTTATCTTAGAGAAAAGATTTTGCTCCTCCTGCTTAAGAACTAAAAATTAGTACTGTATTTTGTTGATTTCAAAGTGCACATTTTGGAAACTGGTATGCGTGGCACATTGCATTTTCCAAGAATGATCACAATAGTATTTTTCATCTTATATTATCTTCTTACAATGGGACCTTGACATCCTGTCTTAAGGGGGTGAGGTATGACTTCCCCACTTAAACTTGGGTGGAACTTTGTTACTGCTGTGACCAATAGAATATTTCAGAAGTGACGCTTTGTGTCTTTTGAGTCTGGATCATAAAAATGTCTTGCAATTCCAGCTGGCTCTCTAAGGGAACTGCCACATGTTACGAGGAGGCTGTGAGGCAGAGATGTAAAATTTGTTTTCAAAAAATAATTGAATGCATCACTGTCCCCAAAGAACATAGAATAACCAAGTTTTCTTTAGTGGTTGAATTATTATCTGTATCATATGTTGCATTTCTATACATGGATGGCTATGTAGCTAAAGCTTCATTCATCATCCCTTTGTACGTAGTATGGTGACATTTTAGAAGTCTTAGCTATTTTTATACTTACAATAGCCCTTTGATTAGTTTTTGTCATGAAGTTCACTCTTCACTCTTCGGATGAAATTAAAATTTCAATATGAATGAGTATCATTCCCAAAGCCACATACTTTATAGGTATCAGTAGAGTTAGGAAATTCCATGAAGAGAGAGGGAGAGAGCGAGAGAGAGAGAGAGAGAGAGAATGACAAGATAACCTTATTCATCAGAACAATTTAAAATACATAAAATCAAATAACAAGAATTGCAGAGGATCCAGTTGAAGAAGAAAGACCAAACTTTGATGAAGTTTATACACTATAATCTGAATACATGTAAGTTTCTAGAGAGGAAAACGCATTATTCCAAAATCACCAATTTGGGTGTTCCTGTGTAAATTGATTACGACATTATCCTCTCTTCATGTCTGGTTTTGGCTTTTCTGATTCACAAACTGATAATTTTCAATTTGTCATCCCAGGTCCACAATTTTGTTACATTCGTTGTTTACTGTCATCTCCTCTATTATTCTGTGTCTTTGGGTATTTCTTTACTATTATTGTATAGGGACATGGGAAAACAGCAAAAATAAGTACATGTGTTCAATGCACTGTGCATTCCAATACTCTTAGGAAAAAAGGGCAAATATTACAGTTGCAAACAGCTTCTTCAAATGGTCTATATATTCACTTTCTTTCTTTTTGATGGTATTCAAGTTACTTTACAAGGCAGACTGCTATTACTGTGTTCCTAATTTTAACAGAAGAATCTGCAGCCTTTCTTACTGGATGTATTGAAGAGAACATGACCATGAGTTCATAATCAGATGGTTATTCTTCACAAGGCTATTGAATAAACTCAACCTATCTTCGCAACCCTAGAAACAATTTTAAGTGACATTGTTTTTTACTTTAATAGGCTAATAAATGTGGTTTTATATAACACAAGTACAGTTTCAAGTCTACAAGTTAAGCATGTGTACAATTACCAAAACAAACATCTGTATATGATAAGAAAATGTTTTGGGCAGGGCATGGTGGCTTACACCTGTAGTGCCAGCCCTTCAGAGGCCTAGGTGGGCAGATCACCTGAAGTCAGAAGTTTGAGACCAGCCTGGCCAACATGGTAAAACCCCACCTCTACTAAAAACACAAAAATTATCTGGTGTGGAGGCTTGTACCTGCAATCCCAGTTACTCAGGAGGCTGAGGCAGGAGAATCACTTGAACCTGGGAGGCAGAGACTTCAGTGGGCCAAGATCACACCACAGCACTCCAGCCTGGGCAACAGAATGAGACTCCATCTCAAAAAAAAAAAAAAAAATGAGAGAGAGAGAGAAAAAGAAAAAAATATATTGTGTGACTCTGTTTTTATAGTTTTATTGAACAATTGAAGGCTTATTTAATAAGCATCCAAACAAGATTGACATATTGCATTTGCTCAAATTTCAATTATCTATGAAGCAAATGAAGGTTGAAGTTTTGGGTCCTGCATCTGTAAGGCCCCTGAAAGACCCTGCTTAGGCTGAACAGAAAACAGGTATGTAAAAGCCTCATGAACCAGCAGTAGTCATCTTTCTTCCCACTCCTCCACTCAAGCTCTCAGCTTTATTCATTTTGCTATCTTTCGCTTACTCATGGAATCATCAGATTTCACTGTCCTCTGCTTCCCAAAGCAAACTTCAAGATCTTCAGGCATGTTTGAGGTTGATTTGAGAAGAAGACTTGGCCCTCGTTTACAAAAGCACATTTCTAACTAATTGGATTCTTATGCTACAAATAATGGCATCTTCCAGCACTGCTCTAAATGTACTGTGGGATTGCAGATTGTAGATGGAGGAATCTAGAAAGTTTACTTTAGTGGTGGCTGAAGGGCCTTTTGAAATGAGATTGATTGTGTGGCTTTAAATTCTTGCTCTTCCACTTGGTATCTCCTATGCAAAACACTCCCTGCGATATGGTGTCCTCCCTCAGTATTTGCAGCGTTCCTACTTCCCAGTATGGAATGAATGGTTGGTGTCAGCTATGTCTTCCTTACTTTACAACTCATGGAGAGGTCAGGAAAATTCTCACGTTTGACCACAAGAGCAAGAACCAGCTTCATGGTCCAAATCCATCTGGTCATTTCTGCTAGTGTCCTGGCCCCACCTCTTTGCACACCTGCCTGCTGAAAGATGCTGCTGACTCTGACAGTCACCAACACAGGGAGGATATTTGATTTTAATAAGAAGAGTAGTTTCCCCAGAGGTTTTATCCTTTGAAGGAAGACATTTATTCCCTCATTGAGAGTATATGTCACTGCAGTTTATTCTGAAGAGCACATGACTGGAACACTAGGTACAGCTATAGATTATTGAAATTTTTTCTTTATTCTTGGTCTTTAATTTTTCTTGGGAGGGATTTCAGGATGGATGTAGGTGGCACTCTGGAATTCTGCCCCCATGTTGTACCCTTCTGTATTACTTCATTCTCACATTGCTATAAAGAATCACCTAAGACTGGGTAATTTATAAAGAAAAAAGTTGTAATTGGCTCACAGTTCCATAGGCTGTACAGGAATCATGGGAGAGGCCTCAGGGAACTTACAATTATGGCAGAAGCAAAGGGGATGCCAGCAAGTCCTACATGGCTGGGGCAGGAGGAAAAGAGCTACACACTTTTAAAAAACCAGATTTCAAGAGAACTCACTATCATGAGAACAGCAAGGGGAAATCTGCCCCCATAATTCAATCACCTTCCACCAGGCCCCACCCCAACACTTGGGGATTACAATATGACGTGAGATTTGGGTGAGGACACAGAGCCAAACCATATCAACTTCTCACCCAGGCATCACGTTCGCTTAGCTGAGTCCACTCTTGGGGAGTAGAGAGAACATGGTCCTAACTCACGAGGACACATCCAGTTCACCTGCTACTCTTAGGAACTTCTGAGTATGAATGGATCAAGCCTTTAACCAAACCCTTCTCGGTAAGTGCTTTTGCACTCGATATCCATTGTTAGGTTATTAGAAGTGACACAGTGCCTTGGTAGGTAGGACTGGGAGGTTTTTGATGCCACAGATTCAATGGAATCCTTTATTTATTAATAATGGAGATGCCTGATAACAAAATGCTAGACACATGTTGAGTAGTTCTTAATTGAAAGTGCATTCAATTGCAGATAAAACCAGCATCTGCACAATCAGCAGAGTCCGTTTCAGTGCCTGTTTTGTTATTTTTGTCTCTATTGCCCCTGATATCTTACTAGGGATTTCAAACCATTTTCAAAAGTCATTTTAATGCACAAAAAGTTCTAAACCAGACACTTCCAGACGCTGATATCAGCTATAAAATCTAACACGGATCTTGCAATCTCTTTTCTTCCTGTTTCTTCCAAGGCCTATTGACTTGATTATCAGTTACCAAATAAACATGAGTGCAACAGGGCCTCTCTCTTGTTTTTGAAAATTCCTTCCTTCCTCTCTTTCAAAAATGTGGATTCCAAACCAATCCATAGAATCTTATGTAAAGGAGAGCCCATGAAAAGTCATCACTCTTTCTGATGTATTGAAGCCTAGCGGGCTCTGAAACAGGAAGTCCAGTTTTAATATTATATCTACTCCTGACATTTTTGCAAGCGGCAAAGTAGTTTCTTCACACAGTGTGAATATCTTATTGAAGCCACAAGAAAGGGAGAGAGGATAAAGAATTATACCTAAAAAAATTAAGTCATATGGCTAACATCACTGTGGTAAATTAGGTCAGATGAGTTTGATCTTTTGAGCATTCCTTCTCTTCTCTTAAAAATTCTTGTTTAAGGGGTTGTCGTAGTTGTCATTTTAAATTCAACAAATATAGGAAATTTTTCATTAGCCATGAGTATCACGGTGCTATACACCACTTTCTAAGAAGACGCTGAACTTCAGAGCAAGGATACCACTAAACTACAGGAGATTGAGTCACTGTGGAAACTGGAGAAGCATAGGAGGTACCCCGCTGAGGCACTGAACCGGGCTAGGTGTAGGAAATTGTACAGTGATGGCAGAGGGGCATTTCTTAGCTGTTCCCATTTGAATATGGGCTTAATAATTGTTCACTGCAGTTGAATTATGAAAATGGTTTTTCTTTTACGAGGGAATGGATTACTCAGTTGCCTTGTGTTAATACCCATGATAATTTTATTCCTCTCTAAATGTTTATAGGAAGGCACCACTTTACACTAGAAAGACAGGGCCACACAAAATCATGAAAAGAATCTGTGGAAAATATATGTTTTTTTATTGCTGCAATTATGCATTACCACAAAATTAATGGGCTTCACAGAACATACATTTATTACCTTACAGCTTTGTGGCTCAGGAGTCTGAAATGGGTCTCACTGGGCTAGATCAACATGTCAAGACTGAGTCCATTTCTGGATTCTCTAGAGAAGAACCCGTTTTCTGCTCACATTTCTTGACCTTCTTCCATCTTCAATGCCAGCAGTAGCCAGCTGAGCCTCCCATCACACCACATCACCCTGGCACTTCTGCCTCCCTCTTCTACATTTAACGACCTGTGGTTACATTAAGTCCACCTGAAGAATCCAGAATAATCTCTCTAAATTCAGGTCAATTGACTCACAAATGTAACTTCCCTTTGCCATGTAAGTTAACATAGGCACTGGTATGGAAATTAGGAAGTGTGTTACTTTGTGTTACTTCACAGCACAAACAAGATGAAGATGTTTCTGCTGTAGATCTGGTTTGGTTCTGTGCAGTGTGGAGAGACTTATCCAGGCCTCTTCCAGATATTTGCATGACGGCATGAATGAATTTATGTTATACAAATATTTGTAGTTTAAAGTATGTATCTATGCAAAACTGTAAATCACAAACTGAAATGGCAAAAATTTACCTTCGGTAACCGTTGACAGTTAATGTAATTTTTGATATTTTAGAGCGATTGTTTTTTATTTACACTACTTTTGTTGTTTTCTTTTTCCCATTCTCCTATGGGGTCCTTGGAAATGTCTATAATTCTATTTAGTTCTATAATTCTATCTGTAAAGATTTTGTGTCTATTGCTCTGAGCAGCATTTTTATTGATTCCTCTATGTATTACATTACATGTGCCTAGCTTATCACAGTCTAGTGGTGTACACTTTTTACCCTTTTTAGTGAAGTGTGGAACCCTGACATCTCTTTATAATTTTTATGTCAATATAAATTTATTTTTTTTCAGTTTTGCAGCTCAGAAATCTGAACTGGGGCTCACTGTGTTAAATCCATTTGTCAATGCTGAGTTCTGGAGGCTCTTGAGAAGAATCTCATTTTTTTTCCCCACATTTCCTGTCTCTCTTCCATCTTCAATGCTGGCAATGGCTAGTTAAACATATGCAGAAAACTCAAGTGGAAAAGGAAGATATATTGTGTTTGCCCACTTTTCTCTTCTTTCTGTTATTTTTGCTTCATTCTGGATGTTCCAAAAATGACCCTTCTATCCTTTCCTTTATGTTTAGAGAACTTCATTCGCCATTATTTAAAGATAGGGTTGTTGGGAAGAAATTCCTTAGGTTTCTAGCTTTTCCTTTTTCTTAGAATGTCTGGATTTCCCTTTTATTGTTGAAGCATATTTTTACTGGACATAAACTTCTGGTAGACCATTTCTTCCTTTGAGGACTTAAATATTTGCACTCATTTCCATTGTTATTTCTGGTTTCTTATGATAACACCACTGTTATTCACATTGTATTTTCCCTATAGCTAGGATGTTATTTCCTTCTTCCTGCTTTCAAGATTTTGTCTTTAATTTTCAGAAATTGGACAATGATGTTCCCTGGCATGGTTATATTCCAGTTGGGGATTGCTCAGCTCCTTGAGTCTATAGGTTTATGCCCTTTGCCACGTTTGGGAATTTTCTGGCCGTTATTTCTCTGAGTCCTCTTTCAACACCAACCTCTTCATTCTGTTTTTCTGAAACTCAGAATGCATGAATATTACATCATTTGTTATAGCCTTTCATAGTCTTGATGTGATGTACAATTTTTTCAATTATTTTACTCTGTGTTGTTCACAGTATATAACTTCTATTGCTCCAACTTCAAAGTCCTTCCTCCATTATTTCCTTTCTGCTATTGATCACACCAAATAAGAGGGGTTTTTTTTGATGTTATAATTTTCATATCTAAAATCTCATTTTTAAATTTATATAATTTCTATTTTTCTGCTGACAAGCTTTTCCTTTCCATTCATTTTGAACGTCATGAAGGATGGCTATAACACCTGCTGTAATGTCTGGTCATTTTCATATCTAAGTCTTTTCAAGGTTGTCGTTTCTTGATTGTCTCATTCCTTGAGACATGGTCAATTTTCTGAGTTCAATTTTAAAGTACATTGAGTAATTTTCTATTTCTTCTTGCACACAGTTCCTCTGCAATACACAAAACATATAATAAGGGGAGGTTTGGATATTGGAGGGTGAATGCACTTGTGGTAAATCATGACCCATCCACTGGCTCAAATGGCCAAGAAATTTGTCCCACTAACATTTTTGGAGATTTTCCCAGGATCAATCTCTCTGGCATGTATGAGGTAAAATTACAAGTATTTAATATCACAACATACACACATATATAAAAACAACAAAAATCAGTGCATTGAATGGGTCCAAAGGACTCTATCCATAAAGTCTTCGTAACTTGTGTGTGTGTGTGCACTGTTTGTTCAATCCTTACCAGTTGAACCCAGGCACTTCGTTTTCCTTTTTCTTTCTAAATCTGCTTGTTAGGTGCTATCACAGTAGTGAGGAGGCCTTGCTATCTTCTTTTGGGGGATTTATAGAGTGCAGGAAAATGAGGGCAAGCTAAAAAATGACTGTAGGCCTGCCTGGTGCACTCGGTCATGCCTGTAATATCAGTACTTTGAGAGGCAGAGTTGGGAGGACTGCTTGAGCAGGAGTTCTAGACCAGCCTGGGTGACACAGTAAGACTCCTCGGTCTTTACAAGCCATTGCAAAATTAATTAGGCATGATGGTGTATGCCTGTTGCCTTAGTCCCTTGGGAGACTGAGATGGGAGGATTGCTGGAGTCCAGGAGTTAATAAAGGCTGCAATGAACCATCATGGTCCCATTGCACTTCAGCCTGGGCAACAGAAGAAGACCTAGTAACAGAACAAAGGAAGAGAAGGGAAGGGAAGGGGAGGGAATGGGAGGGGAAGGGGGCTTTTTTTCCCCCCTCTGGGCTTCTTGTCCTTTGTTCTAGTGCACCTCCCAGTAGGGTCTCTTTTGCATCTTCTCACATGCTATTGTGCTCTGTCCCTCAGCACCCCTTTCCCCAACCCCCAGAACCAAGTAGAGTGGTGATTTGAACACATATATCCAACAGAGCTATACTAATTTGAGTCTCCGCTTTCCTTGAAGCTTGGCAATATGTTGGGATGGTTGTGTCAGGTCTTTGGTGTCCCTTGGGTTAGGAGGATCTCAGGCCCAGCCAAAAACCTTAAGGCAATTGACATCAGAAGAGAGGTAAAAAGTTACCAGAGTAATATAGAGAAATTATGCAAGACATATTTACTTTCAAATTCAAGCTGTATTGCCACTACTCAATGGTTAACTGAATAAGCATCTGAATTTTAGGTCTGCCCAAAGGCCTGTAACAGCTTTGGGAGATCTTTAATCTTTCTACCTAATGTTATCTGGAGAAGACAGCAGAATCTAAAAGTGTCATTTTGGAAGTCTGTTTCAATCATTCCATGTAGTACTCAGTTTCAACCACTTCCCAATCCTACCCATTAATGATCAACACAATAGAAGAATATTTATTTACCAATTAACAAACATTTTAGTGAACATGCTAGCTACCAGTTCCCATGGACTTTCAGCAAATCCTATTAATCAGCTCATAGGATCTTTCACTTTCTTTCCAGAAGGTCAGGTCTTTGGGCCGTGTTCCATCCTTGTTGCCAAAATTGTTATAAACTAACGACTTAGCTGGCCTATCATAATCTAATGAGTCAAAAATATTTATTTTGAATTAAACTATTTACCAATTTAATTCAATCTAATCCTTTTTGGGTTCATTGGTAAACCAAGCCTAGGATTAAAATGGTAATTAGCATAAGCATTGTGGGGATTATTAGTGTTAGGTTACTTGTTTAAATGGCTCATGGCAAGGGTAGTAGTAAAGTGATTTGTAGGTCGAAAAGGAGAAATATGGTGGCAACTAGAAACAATTATTGCCAGCTGGGACTACAGGTACACACCACCAGGCTCAGCTAAAACTTTGGTGTATTTTTTGTAGAGACGGGATTTTGCCATGTTGCCTAGGCTTGTTTCGTAATGCCAGGCTCAAGCGATCCACCCACCTCGGCCTCTCAAACTGCTGGGATGACGGGTGTGAGCCACCACACCTGATCCGTCAAGGATGCATTAAGCTTCTGCTGACTTCTTCATAAAGTATGACAGCTCTTTATTAGAATAACCTCTGGATTTGTGACATCACTTGGCCACTGCCTGTTACTACCTATATACTCCTCTGTTCAAGAAATGGTCATAAGGGAGTCACTTTGAAGGTGACATAAACGATTCCAAAGTGATCAAGGAAGTATGAGAAGACTTCTAGTAACTGGAAAACCAGCAACAACAAAACTTTCTCTTCCAACGTTAGGTTTCCTCCTTTAGAAGTCTAGTTTTTCAACAAAGCTGCTAATTACAGGTAGGGAATAGTATGTTTGACTAATTTCCCTTCTTGGCATTGTCTGTCTATCTAATCATCCAGATTTTTAGGTCTACATCTATGTTCTCCAAAATCTGGCACAGTGGCTCACGCCTGTAATCCCAGTAATTTGGGAGGCCAAGGCAGGTGATCTCCAGGTCAGGAGTTCGAGACCAGCCTGACCAGCATGGTGAAGCCCTGTCTCTACTAAAAATACCAAAAAAAAAAAAAAAAA
>NW_022437026.1:262998-273426 GCF_009761245.1 Sapajus apella | reverse complement strand
TTCACAGCAAGGATGCAGAGGTTTTCATCCCAGCATCAATTTCTTACTATATATTTTCATTTATCTTCTTTTGCTTGTCAAAAAATGCCTTCATGGGTCAGAAAGACAATCTAGCCGCTGCCGTTAATCCATCGGTCTCTGTTAATGCAAGTGTTGGACTGTCAAAACACACTCATACCAACCATACAGTTCACTCTATACCAAACTCTACTAATCATTAGAAGGACACAGGCCAAATCAAATGTAGCTTTTATTTTTCAACAGAACTAAGTCCATCAGAAATAGCTTTCAAAAGCTATTTCTTTCTCTTGCATTAAAATTTGTTTTAATTTTAGATAAGAGATGAGTCCAGAGGTAAGTGGGACAGGAGGAGAACTGTGACTTCATGGATGACACTACCCTATGAGAACACTGGAGCAGTTAGAAAGGTTGAAAGCAGGGCCGGGCGTGGTGGCTCACGCCTGTAATCCCAGCACTTTGGGAGGCCGAGGCGGTTGGATCACAAGGTCAAGAGATCGAGACCATCCTGGTCAACATAGTGAAACCCTGTCTCTACTAAAAATACAGAAAATTAGCTGGGCATGGTAGTGTGTGCCTGTAATCCCCGCTACTCAGGAGGCTGAGGCAGGAGAATTGCCTGAACCCAGGAGGCGGAGGTTGCGGTGAGCAGAGATCGCGCCATTGCACCCCAGCCTGGGTAACAAGAGCGAAACTCTGCCTCAAAAAAAAAAAAAGAAGAAAGAAAGAAGAAAAAAAAGAAAAGTTGAAGCAAAGTGACTAATCTGATTTCATAAGGGGTATGCCATTTTCTGATTTAAATTAAGCCAGTGATGATCACTTACCAAAATTGCTAAACTGCATTATTAGAATATCCCATATCATGATAGGAGGAAGAGAAGTAAAATATAAAATCATAGAGTTAAATAGGAGAAGACTGCCATAAACAAGCTATCTACAAAATTATGGGGCTTAGGGATTCAGAGTACCCCATAAACAAGAACACAGCGTTGAGAATTTCTGTTCTCCAATTTTTAAACATTAAGTATATTTTGTGAATTATTCACCCACAAATTATTTTAACTGGAAGCCATCACAGCTCATTTATCAGCAATTGGTGAAGGAATAAAGCAGTCTAAATCTTTCCTGTCTCAAAGTAAGGCCTGGTTAGGAGCAAGTGTGAGCTGCGACTGTATGTGCAGAAATCAGAGCCTATGTATGGTAAGTTGGACATTTCAGAGATAAGGAAGGCAACTGGTCTGTGTGAAGTCTTGTAGCAAGATTGATTTTATTTTTTCAGCCATAATTGCTACTATGGAGCTTGTGCTTTTCGTTATGACATCTTCACAAAGCATGCTTTATTTTGTTTGTTTTTATAACTGATTTTATTTTTTCGGCTGTAATTGCTACTATGGAGTTGCTGATTTTCTTATTACATCTTCATAAATCATGGGGTTTTTTGTTTTGTTTTTTGGGTTTTTTTGAGATGAAATCATACTCTGTTGCCCAGGCTGGAGTGTAGTGGCGCAATCTTGGCTCACTGCAACCTCTGCTTCCCGGGTTCAAGTGATTCTCCTGCCTCAGCCTCCTGAGTAGCTGGGATTATAGGCACCCGCCATGACACCTGGCTAATTTTTGTATTTTTAGTAGAGACAGGGTTTTACCATGTTGGTCAGGCTGGTCTCGAACTCCCAACCTCATAATCTGCCCTCCTTGCCCTCCCAAAGTACTGAGATTACAGGCATGAGCCACCATGCCTAGCCACATGGTTTTTAACTTTAGCACAATTTACATTTTATGCCAGATAATTCTCTGTTGTGAGGGGCTGTCATGTGCATTGTGAGATGTCGGCAGCATCCTTGTCCTCGTAGAGTGAGCAGGTGAAATACAGGGTGTGTCAGTTCAATTTGATTTCAAATAAGCAACAAACAATGGTCATTGTCTATGTATCCAATTATCAGTGATGCAAGTCTATAATTGGCCCTCCATAGTATACTTACATCATGATATAAACGTATATTATGCTCATCACAATAATACTTATTTAAAATTTATTCTTTTTTTGTCTAAAATGTAAATTTAACTAGGTCTCCTATATTTTTATTTGCTAAATCTGGTAACATTACAACAGATGCCAGCAGCATCCCTCCAATTTTGACAACTGAAAATGTCTCCACACATTATTAAATGTCCCCACTCTCCTAAAGGGGGACATTTGCACATGGAAATCTCATGGTCTATTCTCGGGATATTTTATTCTTACTCACACATTTAAAGTTTCATTGTAGGACTGCAATGTCCAGGTTATTTTTCTAGTCCTTGCTTTTTGTTCTATTGATTACTATATAATTGACTTTTTAAAATACTTTCTGCAATGTTGAAAATTTGTTTTTTGACTTTACTGATGAAAACCGTATTATTTCTTTGCAATATGTTCTTTCTTTTTTTAGAGAACAGATAATTGTTCTTCAAAATCTGTCCCCAATTATTTCATTTTAAGTTTGTTACTTTTTAATCTCAAAGTTGTGATTTTGTTCTTTTATTTAGTCTGCAATTTTTACATGCTTTCTAATTACATTTTTAAGAGGAGTCCTTCTTGCTAAATTTAATTCTGTAACCTGAGTGGTTATCCCTGATTTGTTTTTTCTTTCAAACCTTTATTTATTTATTTATTTGTTTGTTTATTTATTCTTACATAGTAACTTTCATAAAATGAGATCCTGCATTCGTTACTATCACCTGGGCCTTCTGTGTTTTTTGTTTACCAAACCTGATAACTCTACACTAGACTCCAACAGCAGTCCTCCAATTTTGCTTACTTAAAATTTTTTGATATATGCTGATTTTTTGATATATACCCTTGCTTTCATTACACAGTTAAGCAATTAAGTAAAATTTTATTGTCACTCCAAAGACTCAGATTCTAGAGTCCAAGTCTGTTGTAGATGGTCAAAATTGTAGCATTCTTGATGGTCAAGGTTGCTTAATGCTTTTAACTGAAAATGACGGAAACTATTAATAGAATGGAGCTTATATTTGGAAATAACCCTTAGTGATGTGCGTTACAATTGACTTTGCTTCATATCCTCAAAATTTTCACTAAGCTGTAGACTCTACTAACTGTTCATTTGGGATTTCCTTCCTAGTTTTAAATTATCAATTGATCATTATTTTTAGGATAAGAACTCAGTCTATATGGGTTGATACATGTAAATCTGATTTTATATACACTCTATCCACATAAATATATAGTATAATTCTTGATGAAATATCTACTCTATTCTAATGTTTATGTGACATATTAATAAAATTTAAAAATAGAGTAATCTATTATATTGTTCACAGTGCCTAATGTAAAGTGCATTACCAATATATTGGAATTTCACTATTAAATACATAATCTCCATATATGGTGCAAACAAGGTAGCAATCTTTTCTGCTTCATTTAATTCAGCGAGTATTTTCAATGCCCAGTATATCACAGGATATAATGAGAAAAAAAGAGGTAGGTGAAATAGGCAAATGTGTGGCCCTCCTGTTCTTCTTTCTTTTTTTCTTTCTCAGAATATCATTACTCATATCAGGTATGTTTATAAAATGAAAGATTATGTCCTTATTGGCATACTTCAGCTTCTTCAGGACACAAAGAGAAGCTTGCTACAATTTGCTGTCTCAAAAAATTAGAAGAAATCAATGGCCAGATGGATAGAAAAATACCAGCACACTACTGAAAGTCCTTGCCACAACACTGTCTAGAATAAAATAGGCCTGTATGATACTGATGAAATGCTGCACAATAAAGAGGAGCAGAAATAAAATTACAGCTTTTATAGCTCTGACGTGGGCTTCAGTGCTGGGATTCCTGGAATAAACACTGTGTAGCTTCATCTGTCTGGTTTGGCTCCATAAGGAGAGGATTAAGAGAAGAACGGAGGCCAGTGTTTCCACAAAAGGAAGGTTGAACATCCTGTGAAGGAGAAACCAAGAAGTGAAACCTTGCATGGTCTCCATATAGTTAAATGTCAAGTTGCCTTTTGTTGTTACCATTCTTGGATTAAACTATTAATTATTATTTTCTTCAAAATGAAAATTGTACAGAGAGAGATCATTGCCTCTAGTACAATAAAAAGAAGCACCATGTGAATTCCCTATTTCATCCAGCGGAAAATGGGGTGGGAGATGTTGACTATCTTGAGGAAAAGAAGACACTGAGGCAGATGGCACAGGACTGGCAGAAATAATTGGATATTGTCTAGAGAATGTCAAAACTTACTGCAAGATTCTTAGAATCAGGCATTTTCTCATAGCCTGACCTGAAACTATACTATAAAGCCACAGTAATCAAAACAGCACGCTAATTGTATAAAAGAGATATATAGATGAATGGAACAGAATAGAGAACCCAGAAATAAAGACACACATCTACAGCCATCTGATGTTTGACAAAGTTGACAAAAATAAACAATGGGGAAAGGACTCCCTATTCAATAAATGGTGCTAGTTTAACTGCCTAGCCATATGGGAAAGAATAAAACTGAACCTTACCTTTCACATTATACAAAAATTAACTCAGGATGGACCAAAAATTTAAGTGTGAAACTTCACACTACAATAATCCTGGAAGAAAACTTAGGAAAAAACATTCTAAACATTGGCCTTGAAGAAGAATTTGTGACTAAATCCTAAAAAGCAATTGCAATAAAAAACAAAAAGTGACAAATAGGACCTAATTAAAGCACTTCTGCATACATCAAAAGAAACTATCAACAGAGTAAATAGACAACCTGCAGAATGTAATATTTGCAAACTAGGCATGCAATAAAGGTCTAATATCCCAAATCTATGAGGAACTGAAACAATTGAGCAAGCAGAAAACAAACAACCCCTTTAAAAATGGGCAATAAACATGACAGGCACTTCTCAAAAGAAGACACACAAGCAGCCAACAAACATTTAAAAATATTCAACATCACTAATCATTAAGAGACACGCAAATCAAAACTACACAGAGGTACCATCTCACACCAGACAGAATGGCTACTATAAAAAAATTAAAAACAAAACAACAATAATAATAATAATAAAAGATGCTAGTGAAGCTGCAGAGCAAAGGGAAAACTTATACCCTGTTGGTGGGCATACAAATTGCTTCAGCCACTGTAAAAAGAAGTTTGGAGATTTCTCAAAGAACTTAAACTACCATTCAACCTAGCAATCCAATTACTGGGTATATGCTCACAAGAAAATAAATCATTCTAACAGAAAGACATTCCAACTGATCCATTAAAAAAATGCTTGAATTTTAAAAGCAAAATAAGTAAAAAATAATTTTCTTGCAGGAAAAAAGTTGACTACTGAACTTCATCAAAAGTTTTTAATGTCCTCTCTTTGAAAGACACTGTAAAGAAAATGAAATCACAAGCCTCTGGCTGGCAGAAAACATCTATAAAACTTATGTCTGATGAAGAACTTATATTCAGACTGATAAGGTTTGACTGTGTCCCCACCCAAACCTCATCTTGTATTGTAGCTCCTATAATTCCCACATGTTGTGGGAGGGACTCAGTGGGAGACAGTTGAATCATGGGGTGTGGTTTCCCCCATGCTGTTCTTCTGGTAGGTAATAAGTCTCATGACTTTTTTATGTTTTCATACGGGGTTTCCCCTTTCGCTTGGCTCTCATTCTCTCTTGACTGCTGCCACATAATACGTGCCTTTCACCTCTGCCATGATTGTAAGGCCTCTCCAGCCATGCAGAACTGAGTCAATTAAACCTCTTTTTCTTTGTAAGTTACCCAATCTTGAGTATGTCTTTGTCAGCCTCATAAAAATGGACTAATGCAGAGACTACAAAAAGAACTTTTACAACTCAGTAATAAAAACAGAAAGCCACAAATCAAGTTAAATAACTGGCAAAAGGTTTAAACAAACATTTCAAAAAAGATTTTATGAATGATCCAAAGAACATGAAAAAATGTTCTGCCTCATTATCCATCAGGAAAATGTGAATTAAAACTATGATGAGATGCCATTACATTCTGACTAGAATGGCCAAAATGAAAAACAAAATAAAACAGAGCACGTACCAATTGTTGGCCAGAATGTGAAATAACTGAAACATTTGTATATTGCTAGAAATAATATGAAATGGTGCAACCACTCTATAGAACTCTGGCAGTTTTTTTTTTTATGTTAAACATACACTTACCTTATGATTTGACGGTTTTACTCATAGGTATTTACTCAAGAGTGATGAAAATGTAATATCCAGAAGAAGAGACACACATGAATGTTGATACCAGTTTTATTTATAATGGCCAATAACTGAGAACCACTCAAATGTTCACTAACAGGAAAGAGAAATGTTTTATGTGGTATATCCAATACTACTCAGGAGTACTGCTCAAGAGCAAACTACTGATCAGTACAACAAAATAAATGAACTTCAAAAACATTATGCAGAGCTAACGAAGCCTCACATATAACAGTACACACGCTATGACTGTGTGTGTGTGTGTGTGTGCATAAAATTCTAGAAATCAAAGAACTCTCTTATAGTTACCAAAGCAGGTAAGTAGTTGCTTGGAAGGAAGGGCTGGTGGGGAGAGGATGATGGGCTGCAGGGCATTGGCGCTGTGGTCGCACAGGTGTACACATTGTCAAAACTCTAACTAAAATGTGCACTAACATGTTGCGTTGTATTAGATGTAAATTTTACCTCAATAATACTTATTTTAAAAGGCATAATATAAAATGTGCATGTACACATATACACAATATAATTACTAAAAAACAAAGTTATCTTTTCATGTGGCAGTTATTCATATTAAACTTTTTAACCCTCTCAATTCTCTCAACCCATCAGTGTGGTAATGGTTGCAAGTTCAAACTTCCCTTATTTCTGTCCCAAATAACTGTTCTAGTTATCCATAATTTACCATTTAAATGGGAGCACATGATATAAGAATATATTTACCTCAATTACTCGTCCCAATGAGTGATTTAGAACTGAGAGCCACTGCCAAACAAAAGGTTGTAGATTTACAATTAACAGATAAGAATGCTGTAGTATATATTTTTAATTTACAATAGAATCTATCAATGATTTCCTCAAATAAGTTTCAAATTCCTGATAATGTAGAAATATACATCATAAATTCACAATATTCTTAACTTGCAATTATCGAGAAGAATTTTAAAATTTGCAATGACCTTCACAATAGAATAAACCAGGAAAATATAAAATATCTTTTAAACTCCTCATAGACTCCTGTTTCTGTGTATAACATGCCATTATCTATGGTCTGAATGACTTATGAAATTGTGGGCTCCTCATCGTTTAGCCCATACCTTAGCTGCCACCAAAAGAGAGGCCTGTCTTAACTTAGGGTTTCCTAGAATCAGAAGAAAGGAGTGACTGGAAGGATAGAAAACTCCAATCGTCTGACAAAGCATCTGAAGCAGTTCCTTCTGATATACCTCAGAAAGCCACGACATGAGCATAGATAGAAGGAAACTGGCATAGAGTAAAAGGAATGAGATCACAATTTTCAAGGCATTTATGTGGACCTTGGTCCTGGGGTCTCTCTGTCCTTTGTAATTCAGCTGCATTTTCTGGAGATGTTTCCACAGGGAGAAAATCAACAGGAGAAAAGAGATGAGGGCCACGGTAAATGGTGTTAGACTAAACATAGTCATAGTGAATTTGACCGACGCTGAAAATGTTGCAAAGTCACTCATACTGAAATTCCAAGATGTGTTTCTTTCACATTGATACAGCCATTCTTTAATATGAATGTTTATTTGTATCAGGTTTAAAAATAAGAAGACCAAGGTTCCTAGCAGAATCATCAGAATCACTTTATTTACTCTCCACTTCAAATAGAGAAAAGCAGGGCTAGAGAAACTGGCGATTCTGAGCAAATAAAAGATGCTGAGGATTGTAGCAAGCCAGAGACTGAAGTGATTAGAAACTGTCCAGCTAAAAATACCAATAGTTAAAAATGTTCCATCCATAAATCTGGCTGGATGATGCAGAACTACAAACCAACTTATTAAAGTTTCCCAGATCAGCCCAATTCTGGAGATTGCCAAAATAATGAGGATTTGATCAACTGAGGACAGCTCTCTTTTACTGACCCATTCAATGCAGTTTATGAGTACTATGAATCCATTGCTTAAGTTCCCAATTATGAATTCTGCAATTAGTATAAGAGTGAAGATACTCTGCAGGACACTTTCCATGTCAGAACAGAGAAAGTTCAAAGTCTAATGTCACTGCTGGTTATTCACTGATCTAAAATGTTATTCATATTTTTTAGTGTACAGCGAAATTCTTCTTCCTTCTCCTTTTTCTACTGCTTCTTTCATTGTTGGCTCAATGTCAAAGCAGAAATCTCTGAAGCTTGCCGATCAATCTTCACATGGCTGTTCTGGTAAAATCTTTATTTTTCTTCAATTTCCCTGCTGAGCCCCAGGTAAGGTATTTATGTTCTCACCTTCGACAGAAATATTTCATAGATGATTTTGAAGCAAACTTAAACTCACATTTGCAACCATGCAAATAAAGATATATTCTCTTTCATTGTTTTGTACTTTTTGCCTTGCCTGAGCTATAGAAAATTTGAATCAACCAGCTTGAGTTCTGAGTACAAATACTGCATGATTCGTAGAATATGTAGCTAAATGAAGCTTTTACGGGTAAAAGCACAGCCAAGATTTATAAAACATGCAAAGACAGATCTACACATTTCAAAAGAGTCCTCAATTTCTTGTGGAGCTAAAGCTGGATCTTGTCAATACTGTGACTGAAGACAAGCTCATCTACAGAGCATCCATCTTTCTCATTCCCTGCCTCTTCCCTAATTAGCAGTGCTCACCACCATCCCCCCGTAGGCACCAAATGCCTTCACATTTTACCCACTTTTGCCCTCATATTTCTTTTCTAAACTGAAAAGTGAATAAAAAATAAATTTTACAAAATCAACAACAGCTACCAAAGAAAACAGTACTGTATTATGTCGTAACTTACAAAACTGACAACCAAGCAAAGAAACAGATACACTAGTGTCCCCTTATCCATGAAGGATATGTTCCAAGACCCCCAGTGGATGCCTAAAACAGCAGTTAGTACGAAACTCTATATATAATAAATGTTTTCCTGTATTCACCTACGTATGATAAAGTTTAATATATAAATCAAGCACAGTGAAAGTTTACAAAAATAACTAATAATAAAATTGTAGAATTAAAACAACATGCTATAATAAAAGTTGCCAGGGGTGATGGCTCATGCCTGTAATCCTAGCAGTTTGGGAGGCTGAGGCGGGAGGATGGCTTGAGCCCAAAAGTTTGAGACAAGCCTAAGCATCATAAGGAGACTCTGTCTCTAAAATAAATAAAAATTTAAAAAATAAAGAGTAAAAAAGATTTTAAAAGTGTTACATATTGTGGCATCTCTCACTCTCTCCAGATACCTTACTGTACTGTACACACCTATTTTTATGCTGTGGTGGACCTTGGGTGATTGAAACTGCAGATAAGGGTAGACAACTGTGTTTACTGTGAAAAGTCAAGGTTCCTCAACCCACCACATTCTTTCAAAAAATACCAAAAAAAAAAACCATCAAAATTTTGAAAATGTGGAGATTTAAGAAAGATTGTCTAGTTCAAAATTAATGTAAATAAAATACTCTGTTATCTTGATTATGAGATAATGAGCAGCCATTTTGCTGGAGGAAGAAAAAAACTATTTTTGTGAATTATAAATATTTGTATTTTATTATGCATGCAATCTTTATTGGGTGATCTACAGAACACTAAATAGTTTCAAAATAATTTAATTGCATCATGTTTGATGATTTGCAAGTTTCAAGTATAACAAAATAGCTAGGTAAATATTTTCTATTTGTTGTTACGATTGTACATTTGTCAAGATAGGATAGAAAATATCTCCTTTAACAGAGCTTTGTATACTTATGCCCTTTAAATATCTAGCCATGTGGTATGTGGTCTTCCATTTGCACTCTTGACCCAGGCCTGAAGAGATTTTTTATACTTTTGCATTTTATACTTTTGCATTCCTATCTACCTAGAGAAAAGAATTTGGAGATTCCAGTCCCAGCTTGATAATACCCAATATCTGCAAAAATAGGTCACCTGAGGAATGGGACAGTGCTTGCATAAGAAAAAAATACCATAGTTTTTTAGAACTTGTGACATAACACATGACAAAGACCTAGAGAATGGATAGTAGGCTTGTGGTTCTGAGCTGCCTATATATGTATACATCAGCATACATTTCTATGATGTTGACCTAAAACTTGATTCTGTTACCTATTTCTTCTGGTCTGGTTTTGGCAATTACCATTTTCTAGACATTTGCCAGTTTCAACTATTTATATTTTTATGTAATTTTGATTATAACATCAT
>NW_022437026.1:200766-262988 GCF_009761245.1 Sapajus apella | reverse complement strand
CAATTTTCTAGACATTTGTCAGTTTCAACTATTTATATTTTTATGTATTTTTGATTATAACATCATCTTATTAAATTTTGATACCAACTGACTACATCCTTTAATTTCTTCATATTTTTTGCTTTTCTTTTCATAATTTATCTTACCAGAAGTTTGCCTGTTTTATTAGTCTATTCAAATCTGTCTTGGTTGATCTTTTCAAATGTGTTATTTCACTAATTTTCCCTCTTACGTTGTTCTTTAATTATTTTTACTTCCTTTGAGTATGTTTGCTGTTATTTTCCTGGTATATGTTTTCCTCTAAGAATTTTTAATCATTTTTCATAAGGTTTTATTATATTTTATTATACTTAATTTTAAATTTTTCTAATTTTTATTGTGATTTTTTTTCCACCATGGACTATTTTTAAAATATATGTTTAAGTTTCCATTTACATAGAATTTTATTTGCTAAAATTTATGTTATGCATATATGGTCAATTTTAATAAATGTTTTGTGTTTGCTGAAAGTAATGTGTATCCTGTAGTTTGGGGGTGCAGTGTTTCATACATCCACTACATCTATTTGTTAGTCATATTTTTTAAATCCTATTTATCTTTTCTAAGTTTTGTCTTCTTATTCTATTATTTGTTGATATTTAATGTTAAACTATTCTATTAATATAGGTTTATCAGTTTCTCTTAGAAGTCCTGTCAACTTTTACTTTACATATTTTGATGCCATGCTGGTTAGTGCATAGAGCATTAGAATTGTGGTATCTTCATGGCAAATATACCCTCTACTCACATGAAATGACATTATCTATTCTAATGTCTTTTCTTAAAATCGATTTTACATATGTTAAAATAATTATATTAGCTTATTTTTGTTAGTGTTTCATGGTATAAAGCCTTATAATGCTTTAAGTCTTATATTGTTTAAAGTGTCTGACATTAAGTCCAGAGAGAAAAGCACAGGGGTGAAAAAGACAACCAAATATAGCAAATATAAACAGCAGCAGACCAGACAAAAACTGTGACTTGTTTGCTTGTATGCAAAGCTGACTGGAATTAAGTAAACTAAAAAACCGAGTTTCTGAAAAAGTTGTGCTTCTGAAAGAAACACCAACCAAAACTAGGTCCCATATGACCAAGTAAATCAAAATGAAGGCCATTCCTGAAGAATTCCTAGGCAGATAAAGACCACATATGATTTACAAAGGTAAGCAAAAACTAACTTGAGCTATTTTTTTTTTTTATAAATGCCTATATTAAGGTAAACAGAACTTAAATTCAACTAATCAAAGATAGCCAACAGGACAGCCAAACATTTGATTGGTTAGCTATAAAGGTGCCTTATTTGGTCTATCCTGTCTTTTGCTTTTCTCCTGTGTCTGTCCTATAAAAGTGTCCCCATTGTATTCCCTCAGTAAAGCTCCTGAACCACTTCAGGTTGAAGCTTTCCAATTTATGAACCAACATTTGGAAATAAACTGTTAAAAACCTTTAGTGTGCCTTAGTTTATCTTATTAACACATGTAGCTAAAGCCCTGTATTAGTCTGTTCTCATGCTGCTAATAAAGACCTACATGAGACTGGGTAATTTATAAAAGAAAGAGGTTTAGTGGACTCACAGTTCTACATGGCTTAGCAGGCCTCACAATCACAGCGAAGGCAAAGAAAGAGCAAAGGGACATCTTACATGGTGGCAGACAAGAGGGTGTGTGCAGGGCAATGCCCCTTTATAAAACCATCAGATCTCATGAGACTTACTTTTTCATTATCACAAGAACAGCATGAGAAAGACCTACCCATATGATTCAGTTGCCTCCCCCAAGTCCCTCCCATAACACATGGGAATTATGGGAGCTACAAGTCAAGATGAGATTTGAGTGGGGACACAGCCAAACCATATCAAGGCCTATTCCAGAGATACAGTTTAACATGTTATGAAGACAAATGGGAGATCACAGACAATATGAGAATCCGTTGAAGATTACACTTTTCTTACTAATTTTAAAACTACATATTTTTTTATGAAACTTATATCCTTCCCCAACTCAGAACATTTCCCTGCCTTTCAGGGAGATCTGTCACAGCCAGAGAATCATAGAAAATAACAGGAACAACCACATAAACAAATATGTAAATAAAAATGTAAAAGGACCAGTTAGAAACACAAGCAAACTATCATTCTCCCCATTTTACCAGTGCTATAAAGACCTGAAAAGAACTCCCACAGAAATGGATTAGTGTTATTATCAACAAATATATTTGAGCCAGGCACAGTGGCTCACACCTATACTCCCAGCATTTTGGGAGGCCGAAATGGGAGGATATCTTGAGCCCAGGAGTTTGAGACAAGCCTGGACAACATAGACCACCTCTCTAGAAAATAAGATATGAAATAAAATAAACTAGCTGGGCATGGTGGTGCACACCTGTAGTCCCAGCTACTTGGAAGGCTGAGGTAGAAAGATTGCTTGAGCCCAAAAGGTCCAGGCTGCATTGAGCCATGCTTGTGCCACTGCTCTTCAGTCTAAGTGACAGTGTGAGACACATATATATGTATACATTTAAATGAATGTCTGCATGGGTGAGACTCATGTATACAGCTATGTATGTATTTGTACATATGAGATAAGCTGGTGAGAATGAGGTCATTGAATCAGATATCCTGTTCCTTGTCAATTAAGTCGGTGATGAATTCCATAGTTAATACCACCGTGAAAATGTCCTCCTCTATACCTGGCTTCTCTTCAGAGAGAAAAATTCCTCATCTTATAATAATTTCTTATTTTCAACTAAGGGATTAATATAATAATTAAGGGATTAATATTTAATATTTATTGTCTCAGTATTTCTCTCTTACTATGTCCATTAATTCCATTGCTCATTGCTGATTTGTTGTTAATTGCATTAAAAGATCAGTTCTTCTGTAGAATCAGGTCATATCAATCTTTATGAAATTAGAGCAATCATTATTCAAATGATTCAGCAGGTAATTTTCATGCTAACAAATATTTTATTCTTCTATAAGAGCAACAGGTGATAATTTTCCATATTCTAAAGAGTACCCAATAAAGTCTAGTGTTCTCAGTTGCAATTATGAACAGTTTTCCTATCACTGTTTTCACTTTTTACTTCACCCTAAACTGCAATTTATGAACACATTACAGTCCCCAATTAGGAAACTAACAGGACATTGAAGAATGGCTTTGGCAGGAGATTTCTGAATTTATAGGTGACAATCCAGCATAACCATCGCTATCAGCAATATAATTAATCAGATTTTTAAATCACTTAGTAGCAGGAATGAACTCAAAACCAGCAGCAGTGAGTGAGTTCTTGTTCTGTTGAGACTGAATTCATGTTCATGAAAATGTTTCTGCAAGACTGTGTTTACAATGTCAGAGTACTCCTCAGGTTTTGCCTCTTCACACATTTCCACTTCCCCTTTGATCTTCTGCCATGTCAAGATACAGCAGGAAAGCCCTCACCAGAAGCTAAGCAGATGCCAGTGCCATGGTTTTTGTACTTCCCAGCCTGCAGAAACATGAGATCTTTATAAATTATCCAGCTTCAATACTACGCAGCCATAAAAAGGAACAAGATCATTTCCTTTGCAGGAACATGGATGAAGCTGGAAGCCATTATCTTTAGCAGACTAATGCAGGAACAGAAAACCAAACACCACATGTTCTCGCTTATAAGTGGAAGGTGAAAAATGAGAACACGGACAGAGAGAGGGGAACAACACTTACTGGGCATGTTGGGTGGGAGAGCATTAGGGAAAAGAGCTGATGCATGCTGGGCTTAATACCTAGGTGATGGGTTGATAGGTGCAGCAAACTACCATGGCACACATTAACCTATGTAACAAACCTGCACATTCTGTATATGTACCCCAGAACTAACCCAATAAATAAATAAATAATTTTTAAAAGATCCACGTGATCAGAAATGCAAAAATTTAAATTATCTAGCTTCAAGTATTCTTTTATAGCAACATAAAATGCACTAAGACAAAACTCTGGTGAAATCTCCAGGTATTTGTAAGATGAAGTTTTAGAAATGGGTAAAGTCCAAAAAGGTTATAATCTATATAAATATTTAAGACTTTTATTAATATTGACAAAGGCCCCTACAAAATGGATACCAATATAAGCTCTCACCAACATTAAATTAGACTGCTTATAACTTTACACATATTATAATTATATGAAACAATTTAAAAAAGGAAAATGTGGCCAGTTTGAAATGCAAATGGAACACTTGTTATTCGTTTTACAGTAGTTCTGTACCCAATTTATGTTTTTGTTTAAATGTGAGACTGGATTTTTTATATATGATAATGTTTTTTAAAATTATTTCTATCTTTTTAAATGAGATAGTAAGGGCATTAAATTGTCTTCTATACACATTGCAAATAGATTTTAAAGTTTTTAACTTATTGTTTACCTTTTTCATATTTTCTTTAGGCAGTCAGAAATTCTTACAGTTATGCTATTAAATACATTCATTTTAAATGTAGTCTGCCTTTAATATCATCTTTAAACATATCTTCCCAACTTTCAAGATTATAAAACAATTCACAATATTTTCTCTATTTGATCATATTTTACTTTTTCAATTCAATATTTAGTCTTCTTATTTACTTTGGAAGAAGAAGTTTCACCTCGGTTTCCCCTTTATCATTGTAAGCCTTTGAAAGGGGAGAGAAGCTGCTTCTCCGAGTGCTCGGTGAATGAGGCTGTAGCCCCCCACAGCTCCTGGACAAATAAAACGCCACTTTTTTCCCCAGTTTGGTGTTTGAGAGGTTTATTTCTCGCAGCTCCTGCTTCAGTGTGATAAGAATAAATGAACTGGTCTCACCACATCTGTCATTAGTGTGATCCACTGACCTATTATTTATTACATACGTTTCATTTCTGTGTCACAATCTTCATTGTTTGATTTTTTAAATAATTATTTTGATGCAGGGTCTTGCAGTCTCTCAAAAACTATTTAAAAATTAATTTTTAAATCTTTTTTCCTTTTTGTCAGTAGGGTCTTGCTCTATTTCCCAAGCTAGAGTGGCTGAATTAAGGCTCACTGTAGCCTTGACCTCCTGGGCTCAAACAATCCTCCTGTTTCATTCTCATATGTATCTAGGACTACAGGTGCATGCCACTACGCCCAGCTACCTTTCTGATGTTTTTAGAGACGTCTCACTGTGTTGCTCAAGAGGGTCTCGAATGCCTTAACTCAAGTGATTTCCCCATCTTAGCCTCCCAATGTGCTGGGATTACAAGTATGAACCACTAAATTAATAATTTTAAGAATCTGGATAGCCCTATTTTAATTTTCTTATACAAGAATGTGATTTATTTTTGAATATTTAAGACTATTTTGTCAACCTTGAAAATAAATTTCTTTAACATTCTGGTTAGAATTGCATTTAATATGTAAATTAATTTGGGCATAATAAAAGCCAAAAATAAATTTTTGCATATCTATGTAGTTCATATTCTTCACTAAAGTATTATAGTCATGTAATTTCACAATATATAACATTATGAAACACTTTCACGAGACTTAGTCATAATCAACATATAGTTCTTATATGTAATAAGGAAAATATATTTTTTTAAAATTACGTGTTTTAATGGACCAGTGCTGGTGAATAGGTGAAACTTTAGCCCTTATATATTGATTTTGACTCCAGGAAACTTGTCAAATTTGTTTTATTTTAAAAGTTTCCTGATTTTTTTTATTGTCTAGGTGGAATTACTACTATCAGCATATAATTTATTTAAATTTCCATCCAAATTTTTATGTAACAATATTTTTGTCAAAATGCATTAGTTATATTACATAATAAAGTGGTCAACAAACAAGTATCTCTGTCTTAATTAAATGAAATAGTTCTATGTTACACTAATAACTATGCTTCTCTATGTGTTTTGTAGACATACTTACAAATTATTAAATGTTGCTTCCATTGAAACTTGGTTTGAGTATTTGTCTTGATTAGGAGTTAAATTAGATCAAATGATTTTGTAACATCTGTTGAGATAACTTTATGTAAAATGAAAATGTTGACTTGTGAGTTTATCTTTACAGCCTTAGAATGAATCTTTACATTTATAATATATTTTAAGCATATTGTACGAGACTGATCTACTTTTACACTTTTTTTTTTTTAGCAGTTTTGCATCTGTATCTAATTGCCTACCTTTTCATTACTTGCCATCCTGTACTGTCTTTGCTTATTTTGAGGATACTTTTTAAAATGGGAATGAAACATTTAGGTTCACTGCAGTAGTTTGGAGAAGGTAAAAACTGTAACACTTTTAAACTTAGTAAAATTTTTATAAATCCACCTGAATTTGACATCTTGTGTATATTTTAACAGTCCATTCAAAATCTTTGAAATTGTTGGTTTATTCAGTTTTTTACTACTAATATAAATTTTTGTTGATCTATGCTTTTAAACACTTAGCAATTTCACCTGAGTTTTTAAATTTGGTAATAAAATTATTTACAACATTGATTATATAAAAGCTCTGCTATGTAGTATTTTCTACTTTTCTTCAATTTCTCTGCTTCCAATATTTCTTAAAACTATCAGATTTTTGAATTTACTAATTTTTAAAAGATTTTGGTTGTGCTACCATTGTCTATTATATTTTAGTTTTATATTTATTCATTCATTTATTTTTTACTTTTATTTCTGTTGACATCCAAAAGCATACTTACTGTCACTTCAGACAAATTCTAACATTTCATTTTCCTGAGTCTATAACTTGGGGAAATTTACTTAAACTTTTCGTACCTCAGTTTTTTCTTTCTTTATTTTTTGAGATAAGGTCTCACACTGTCACCCAGGGTCTGGAGTGCAGTGGTGGGGTCTTGGCTCACTGTAGCCTTGAACTCCCGGGATCAAGCAATCCTCCCACCTCAGCCTCCCTAATAGCTGGTACTACAAAGGTGTACCACCAAATCCTACTAATTTTTGTATTGTTTGTAGAGGCCCGTGGGCGGTGAAGGTGGGGGGCGGTCTCACCATATTGCCCAGGCTTATCTTGAACTCCTGAACTCAAGCATCCACTCATCTTGATCTCCCAAAGTTCTGGGATTATAGGCATGCACCACCATGCCCTGCCATGCCTCTGATTCTTTATAATACAAAGAGAATGAGACTGTTCTTAGGAATGAAATATAAAATAAATAGCATACATAAAGCACCTAGGACAATACCAGTGTACTAAATAAGTGCAAGGCAAATATTAGCTTCTTATTAATTTCTTCACCCTTCTTTGAATTTTTCTGTTGTTCATTTTTCTTAACTCAAAGTGAGTAAGTGCCCTTTTCATCTAGAAAATTTTTTAATAATACATATACTAATGAATATGAATTCTTAGCTTTAGGTGATTTTTTCATATTGATTATGAAAAGCTTTTTCCTTGTTGATTCTAAACATTTATCTTTTATGTAGAAAAGTTTATCTTTTTCTTCGTTATAGAGAATAGTTGAATTTTCAAACTTTTTTGATTGATTTAACATTTTATTATGTTACATTCTATGTAATATTTATTTCATGGAATTTGTTCGTTACAGTGTACATGTTTTAGGTGTGTAAATGTTTCATTTGTATTTGACATGTTTTTGTTCATATTTCTACCAAGTACAGATTTCTACATGAAAGTATTGAATGAATTTTTGCTAATGTATTCTTGAAATAGTCCACATCATTCTTAATTCTGCTTGATATGGCAGTTTATGAAGTATATGTTACATTCTTATTATTTGTGGATTCATCAGTTTTTCTTTGTGAGGCTTTTGCTTTGGCTTTATCTATTTATGTAATGCATTGTTAGGAATGTTCAAATTCATGATTATTGCATCTTTTCCATAAATTTCTTTAACTTTAAATTACTATTACTATTTTTCAGAAGCTATGTCTTCTTTTTGAGAAAGTATATTATGTGCTGCATATTTTTACTTTTTTGTTTTATAATTTTTCAATTTTATTTTGTTATGCTTTATATTAGTATTTTAATCCATTTTTAAAACATCTAAAATGTACTAATTTATTTCCCTTTTTTGTTCTTTTTTTATACTTTAAGTTTTCAGGTACATGTGTGTAACGTGCAGGTTTGTTGCATAGGTATACATCTGCCATGGTGGTTTGCTGCATCCATCACCCCATCATCTACATTAGGTATTTCTCTAAATGCTGTCCCTCGCCTAGGAACACACCCCCAACAGTGCCTGGTGTCTATGTTCCACTCCCTGTGTCCATGTGTTCTCATTGTTTAATACTTACTTAGAGTGATAACATGCAGTGTTTGGCTTTCTGTTCTTGTGTTTGCTGAGAATGATGGTTTCCAGCTTCATCCATGACCCTGCAAAGGACATGAACTCATCCTTTTTGATGGCTGCAGAGTATTTCATGGTGCCTATGTTCCACTTTTTCTTTATCCAGTCTATCATTGATGGGGTCTCTGAGTGGACGTCCTTTTTATTGATGATGAAGTTACTTCTTTCTGTTTTTTAGTTTTCCCTAGAAAAGTGGCACATATGCACCATGAAATACTATGCAACCATAAAAAAGGATGAGTTTTCATATCCTTCACCCACTTTTTGATGGGTTTTTTTCTTGTAAATTTGTTTAAGCTCTTTGTAGATTCTGTATATTAGCCCTTTGTAAGATGGGTAGATTGCAAAAATTTTCTCCCATTCTGTAGGTTGCCTGTTCACTCTAATGATAGTTTGTTTTGCTGTGCAGACACTCTTAAGTTTAATTAGATCCAGTTTGTCAATTTTGGCTTTTGTTGTTGTTGCTTTTGGTGTTTCAGTCATGAAGTCCTTGCCTATGTCTATGTCCTGAATGGTATTGCCTAGGTTTCTTCAGTGTTTTTTATGGTTTTAGGTCTTATATTTAAATATTCAATCCATCTTGAGTTAATTTTTCTATAAGGTGTAAAGAAGTTTTCCCAACGCCATTTATTAAATAGGGAATCTTTTCCCCATTGCTTGTTTTTGCCAGGTTTGTCAAAGATCAGATGGTTGTAGATGTGTGGCATTATTTCTGAGGCCTCTGTTCTGTTCCATTGGTCTATATATATATATATATATCTGTTTTGGTACTAGTACCATGCTATTTTGATTACTGTAACCTTGTAGTATAGCTTGAAGTCAGGTAGTGTAATGCCTCCAGCTTTTTTTTTTTTTTTTTGGTGTTTTTGTTTTATTTTGTTTGCTTATGATTGTTTTGGCTATGCAGGCTCTTTTTTGGTTCCATATGAAACTTAAGGTGGTTTTTTCCAATACTATGAAGAAAGTCAATGGTAGCTTGATGGGGATAGCACTGAATTTATACATTATTTGGGGCAGTATGGTCATTTTCACTATATTGATTCTTGCTATCCATGCTCATGAAATGTATTTTTTATTTGTTTGTGTCCTCTCTTATTTCCTTGAGAAGTGGTTTGTAGTTCTCCTTGAAGAGGTTCTTCACATCCCTTGTTAGTTGTATTCCTAAGTACTTTTTCTGTTTGTAGCAATTGTAAATGGGTGTTCACTCATGATTTGGTTCTCTTGTTGTCTGTTATTGATGTATAGGAATGCTAGTGATTTTTGCACATTGATTTTGTATGCTGAGGCTTTGCTGAAGTTGCTTATCAGCTTAACGAGATTTTGGGCTTAGATGATGTGGTTTTTAAAATATATAATCATGTGGTCTGCAAATCCAAACAATTTGACTTAGTCTTTTCAAAATTGAATATCCTTTATTTCTTTTTTCTGCCTGATTGCCCCGGCCAGAACTTCCAATACTATGTTGAATAGGAGTGGTGAGAGAGGGCATCCTTGTCTAGTACCTGATTTCAAAGGGAATGCTTCCAGTTTTTCCCCTTTCAGTATGATATTGGCTGTGGGTTTGTCATAAATAGCTTTTATTATTTTGAGATATGTTCCATCGATACCTAGTTTATTGAGAGTTTTTAGCATAAAGAGCTGTTGAATTTTGTCAAAGGCCTTCTCTGCATCTATTGAGATAATCATGTGGTTTTTGTCTTTGGTTCTGTTTATATGACGGATTACATTTATAGATTTGTGTATGTTGAACCAGCCTTGCATCCCAGGGATGGAGCTGGATTGATTGTGGTGGATAAGCTTTTTGATGTGCTGTTGGATTCAGTTTGCCAGTATTTTACTGAGGATTTTCTCATCAACGATCACCAGGGATATTGACCTGATTTTCTTTTTTGGTTGTGTCTCTCACAGGTTTTGGTATCAGGATGATTTTGGCCTCATACAATGAATTAGGGAGAATTCCCTCTTTATCTATTGTTTAGAATAGTATCAGAAGGAATAGTACTAGCTCCTCTTTATACCTCAGGTAGAATTTAGCTGTAAACCCGTCCTGTCCTGAATTTTTTTTTTCTTTTTGTTGGTAGGCTATTAATCGCTGCCTCGATTTCAGAACTTGTTATTGGTCTATTCAGGGATTTGACTTCTTCCTGGTTTAGTCTTAGGAGGGTGTAGGTGTCCAGGAATTTATCCATTTCTTCTGGATTTTCTGGTTTATATGCATAGAGGTGTTTACAGTATTCTCCGATGACAGTTTGTATTTCTGTGGGCTCAGTAGTGATATCCCCTTTATCAATTTTTATTGTGTCTATTTATCCTGTGGGTAAATTTCGTTTTAAATGCTGCCTTAGTTGTGTCCCAGAGATTCTGGTACGTTGTATCTTTGTTCTCATTGGTTTCAAAAAACTTATTTATTTCTGCTTTATTTTTGTTTTTTACACAATAGTCATTCAGGACAGCTTGTTCAGTTTCCATGTAGTTGTGCAGTTTTGAGTGAGTTTCTTAACCCTGAATACTAATTTGATTGTACTGTGGTCTGAGAGACTGTTTGTTATGATTTCTGTTCTTTTGCATTTGTCAAGGAGTGTTTTACTTCCAATTATGTTGTTGATTTTAGAATAAGTGCTATGTGGTGCTGAGGATAATGCATATTCTGTTGATTTGGGGTGCAGAGTTGTGTAGATGTCTATTATGTCTGCTTGGTCCAGTGCTGAGTTCAAATCCTGAATATCCTTGTTAATTTTCTGTCTCATTGATCTGTCTAATATTGACAATGGCGTGTTAAAATATCCCAGTATTACTGTGTGGGAGTCTAAGTCTCTTTACAGGTCATTAAGAACTTGCTTTATGTATCTGGGTGCTCATGTATTAGGTGCATAGATTTACAATAACTAACTCTTCTTGCTGCATTGATCCCTTTACCATTATATAATGCCCTTTTTTGTCTCTTTTGATCTTTGCTGATTTAAAGTCTGTTTTATCACAGACTAGGATTGCAATCCCTGTGTTTTATTTTACTTTCCATTTGGTAAATCTTCCTCCATCCCTTTGCTTTTAGCCTATGAGTGTCTTGTACATAAGATGGGTCTCCTACATACAGCACACTGATGGATCTTGATTCTTTATCCAATTTTCCAGTCTGTGCTTTTAAATTTGGGAATGTACATTTAAGCTTAATATTGTTATTGTTATTTTGACCCTGTCATTATGATGCTAGCTGGTTATTTTACCCTTTAGTTGATGCACTTTCTTCATAGTGCCAATAATCTCAGCATTCCTATACACCAAAAATAGAAAGCAGAGAGCCAAATTATGAGGAAACTCCCATTTAGAATTGCTACAAAGAGAATAAAATACCTAGGAATACAACTTACAAGGGATGTGAAGGACCTCCTCAAGGAGAACTACAAACCACTGCTCCAAAATATAAGAGAGGACACAAACAAGTGGAAATACATTTCACAATCATGGATAGGAAGAGTCAATATCATGAAAATGGCCATACTGCCCAAAGTAATTTATAGATTCAATGCTATTTCCATAAAACTACCATTGATTTTCTTGACAGAATTAGAAAAAACTACTATAAATATCATATAGGAAAACAAAAAAAAAAAAAAAAAAAGCCCGTATAGCCAAGACAATCCTAAGTGAAAAGAACAAAGCTGGAGGCATTATGCTACATAACTTTAAACTATACTGCAAGGCTACAGTAAACAAAGCAGCATAGTACTGGAACCAAAACAGATATATAGACCAATGGAACAGAACAGAGGCCTCAGAATTAATGCCACACATCTACAACCATCTGATCTTCGACAAACTTGACAAAAACAAGCAATGGAAAAAAGATTCCCTATTTAATAAATGGTGTTGGGAAAACTGGCTACCCATATGTAGAAGACTGAAACTGGACCCCTTTCTTACACCTATACAAAAATTAACTCAAGATTGATTAAACATTTAAACACAAAACCTAAAACCACAAAAACCTTAGAAGAAAAACTATGCAATACCATTCAGGGTATAGGCATAGGCAATGACTTCATGACTAAAACACCAAAAGCAATGACAGCAAAACCCAAAATTGACTAGGGGGATCTAATTAAACTAAAGAGATTATTCACAGAAAACATAAAAAATAAAATAAAATAAAACCTATCATCACAGTGAACAGACAACCAACAGAATGGGAGAAAATTTTTGCAATCTATGCATCTGACAAACGGTTAATATACAGAATCTACAAGGAACTTAAAGCAATTTACAAAAAAAAACAAAAAAACAAAAAAACAAAGAATCCCATCAAAAAGTGGGTGAAGTATATGAACAGACATTTTTCAAAAAAAGACATTTATGTGGCCAACAAACATATGAAAAAAAGCTCATCATCACTGGTCATTAGAGAAATGCAACTCAAAACCATAATGAGATACCATCTCATGCCAGTTAGAATGGGGATCATTAAAAGTCAGAAAACAACAAATGCTGGGGAGAATGTGTGGAAATAGGAACACTTTTACACTGTTGGTGGGAGTGTAAATGAGTTCAACCATTAAGGAAGACAGTGTGGTGATTCCTCAAGGATCCAGAACAAGAAATACCATTTGCCCAAGCAATTCCATTACTGGGTATATACCCAAAGGATTATAAATCATTATAAAGACACATGCACACATATGTTTATTGCAGCACTATTCACAACAGCAAAAACTTAGAACCAACCCAAATGCCCATCAATGTTTGACTGAATAAAGAAAATGTGGCACATATACACTATGGAATACTATGCAGCCATAAAAAGAGAATGAGTTTATGTCCTTTGCAGGGACATGGATAAAGCTGGAAACCATCATTCTGAGCAAGTTAACACAGGAACAGAAAACCAAACACCCCATGTTCTCACTCATAAGTGGGAGTTGAAAAATGAGAACATATGGGCAATGGTTGGGAACATCACACACCAGGGTCTGTCGGGGTGGGGGGCAAAGGGAGGGATAGCATTAGGAGAAGTATCTAATGTAGATGATGGGTTGATGGGTGCAGCAAACCACCATGGCACATGTATACCTATGTAACAAACCTGCTCTTTCTGCACATATATTCCAGAACATGAAGTCCAAAAAAAATTCTCTAAAAAAATGACTGACATGAGAATTTATATTATTTATCCTGTTTAATAATAAACAAGAACACTCAATTCAAATAGCCATATTTATTTTAAAAAATATGAAAGTCAATGCAGTGGAATTCAGAGATCCTAGAGTCAAGGCCAATATAAGAGTAATGATATCTGTGATTTTTTTTTCTTTTATCATTTGCTATTTTCTTTCTGTCTCTTCTTATAGTGATTTTTTTTTATTCTAAGGTGGTACAGAACAAACTGGCCCTTATGCTTAGGCAGATTATGGCAAGTGTTTGTCCTCCAGGTCTCTTAGTTTTTTCTGATTCTGGAACACAGTATGCTATGAAAGGAATCTTTGTTTCAGGGCTGTGGCAGCTAAGGTGTGGTTGAAAGCTGGGAAAACTTCACATTTATAGACCATTCTTGTAACTATGTTATATAATCTAGAAAAGAAATGTCAAAAAATTCTTTTGTGATATTTGTCCCTATTTCTGGGTTCTTCTATGATGCGTAATATTAAATAATTTTCAAACATTTACAAGTAAAATGCTCTTATCTATATCTAATAAATGTTAATTGCATGTATATGTTTAAAATATTTATAAAAATAAAAAATTACATGGATTACCTAATTATTATACAGAAGTTTTGCCAGCAACAAATAATATAAAGAGTGCTTTTATTTTTAATTATTTGGGAAATTTAATATACACATGAAAAATATGCCTGGTGGACATACACTGTTGACTCTTGAAAAACGTGCATTTGCACTGCATGGGTCCACTTCCACACAGATTTCCTTCTACCTCTGCCACCCCTGAGACAGCAAGACCAACCCCTTCTGTTCCTCCTCTTCCTCGGCCCACTCAACCTGAAGACAACGGGGATGAAACCTTTAATGATGATACACTTGCACTGAATGAATTGTAAATATATTTTCTCTCCCTTATGATTTTCTTAATAACTTTTTCTTTTCTCTAGCTTATTTATTAAAAAAATACAGTACGTAATACATATCATACACAAAATATGTGCTAATCTGTTTATGTTATTGTAAGGCTTCCTGTAAACAGAAGGTTATTACCCAGGTTTTTGGGAAGTCAAAAGTAGTATGTGAAGTTTTGACTGCATGAGGGATCAGGGCCTCTAACTTACATGTTTTTCAGGGTCAACTCTATTTACTAAAATGGAAGGTAATAATTTTTATGCATAACAGCTTTCAAATTATAAGAATCAATTTATAAATATTTGTTAGGCATTTCTCAGAATCAAAAAGAAATCTATTTCACTCACTCTTTCCACTTTATTACCTTTTCATTAAGTGATTCATTATAAACCTATAATACATATAACATATAGATAAAATATATACAATCAGTTTATAAAATATATATAATCAGTTTATAAATACATAAAATTAGAAAACTGCAAATTTTCTTGGGAATTTTGGAATTAAATATTCATTAATATTTCCCATTGTAATTGCAAAATATTTACACAATTTAGATTTTAATATATGAACCTCCAACATTTATCTTACTTTATAAGCATGATTTTTAAATGCATATTTTATTTGATCATGCACCTCTGGTGACTGGTGAGTGAAAAAAGGAATGGCGATTAAAAAAAGAATTAGCAAGAAAAATTTATTACCAAAATGTTGAACTTCAGATACATGTAACTCATACCAGGATTGGTTTGATACTGGAAGGAAAGGAACTTGAAGTTAATCCCACTGTAGTCTGAAAATACTTATCTAAAATGAAGTTCAAGTAGAGGGATAAATGATAAAAATGACCAAAAGTCAGTGTTACTAAATTTTGAATACAATGAAATGCTGTTTCATTAAGTTTCTGTCCCTAGAGGAGTATGGAAGATTTACCAGAGGAGCAAAAATTGTTAGTCTATCTCAACCAATCAGGCCTAGTAAGAGACACTGCTGAAAAACTTAGAGAAAGGGCTAAAAAACTAAGGGAATACCAAAACAACCACACAGAATCTTGGTTCGGGAACAAAATAATAGCATGAGTCATCCCATTCCTGGGCCCTCTCCTAATAATATGTCTAGGACTACTGTTCTTACCCTGCCTAATTAACCTTCTTCAAAGATTTTTAACTGACAGGATTATGGTCATTTCACAGACAACTACCCAAAAGCATCTACAGACGGTGTTACTCCTACAGTCAACATGAGACCAGAAGACTCTCCAACCCCTGGTCAGCAGGAAACAGCCAGAAAGAACATGTCACCCCTCATCTTTTTTATAATTATAGAGCCTGGATTTACAGAGCAGGAGCATTTCCATCTTAGACAAGCATCACCATTTTAAAGTTCACCTTGATTAAAAATCACCTTAATCCAAAGGAAATCAGCCTAATGGCTAAGATCAGCATGACCATAAACCACAAATAACATCTCTGACCAGAAACATTACAAACATAAGATAAACCCTTTCCAGCCAGAGACATGTCAACCCTAAGATAAACTACCCTCTGACCAGAGACATTCCAACCCCACAATAAACTTCTCCCCCACACAGAAACATTCTGAGCCTGTAATAAGTTCTTTCACTCTGAATCCTTAAATACTATTAGTCTCTCTTATGAGAGAATGCTCCTGACCAAAATTGGCCAGAAACCCCTCTCAGGTTTATTCCCCAAAATAAACCTGTCTTTGACTGTTGAGCCTCTTTTTGTGTTTCTTTCCTCTTTCTTGAACTTTTACTATTTTTATTTAAAAATATGTGGGATGATCAAGTACAATGATATACTAATGAGTTGGTCATGATTGAAATAGAATGGAGACATTACATTTTGCCTTCAAAAGTTTGTATCTTAGCAAGTTTAGGTAACTTAAATAAATAGAAAAAAGAATGTGTAATTTTGAAAATTATAGATAATATGATGGTTTAAAATGGCCACAATTTTTGGACACTCCTCCAAGAAGGAGGTCTGTTTTCTCTCCTTTCAAATACAAATAGGCTCTGCATTGATCATATGGCATATATTTTGTTTTCAGGTCCAGTGTTCTGATACTGGCAGCATTCCTGCCTTCTGAAATATTCACCCATGGAAATCAGCCATCATACTGCTGGAAGCCCAAGCCACAGACAGGAGCCATTATAGGTCTCTTGATAGACAGCTCCCATTAAGCATCTCTGAAAACCTGCATCAACTGTCAGCCATTCAGTTGGACCACTGTAGATGATCAGCCCATTTGAGCCTTTGGATGACTGTAGTTACACCCCGCATTTGATGGCAATTACATGACATATCACAATGAGAGATGACCCAGTAAGCCCAAGCAATTCACAGAATCATGAGGAAAAAAACAATAAACTGCTGTTTTAAGCCAGTAATTTGGGGGATTATTTATAATATAAAAATAGAAACTTAGAATAAAGAAATAAATAAAAAGAACTTAACAATTTAATCTCAAAGCACAAAAAGAAAAAAATGAGTGATAACTGGAAAATTTTAATAAGACAGTAAAAGCAAGCTCAATGTTATCAGAAATTTCCATCAATTTAAATAGATTTACTCGATCTATCAAAACACAGAGAATAAATAAGAAAACAAAACACAATTATGTTCAAGAGGCATACCTAAAGCTGAAAACCAGAGCCAGAAAATAAATGGATAGAAATCTACTATGTAATAGTGAGCACAGTGAATTCTACTTATTCCTAATATCTATTATCCTATCATTTGTTAGTGATAGAAAGTCTCTCGGACAATTTGTGCCACGAAAGCTTTCCTATGTACTATTTAGTTATGTGAAAGATAGATACTCTTTCACAAGGTTATATTCACTTGCTTGTTTATATTTATCATATCTAATTGAATTATAACTAATAATCACATACTACCCAAACAAAAAAATCAGACAAATTAACATTTAAAGTAAACTCCAGTAACAGTTAAAGACAGGTGATTATGGAGTAGTAAGAATAAAACAATTCATGGAAGGCAGGGCATGGTTGTTCATGCCTGTAATCCTAGCACTTTGGGAGGCTGAGGTGGGTGGATCACCTGTCAGGAGTTCAAGGCCAGCTTGGCCAATGTGGTCAAACCCCCATCTCTATTAAAAATGCAAAAAAGTTAGCTGGGTGTGGTGGCCTGAGCCTGTAATCTCAGCTAGTAAGGAGGCTGAGTTGGAGAATCACTTAAACTTGGGAGGTGGAGGTTGAGCCAAGATCGTGCCATTGTCTCCAGCATGGGCAACAAGAGCAAAACTCCATCTCAAAAAAAAATTCCTGGAAAAGATGCAATAATTATTATTTTGAACATACCTAACAATGCATTACATAAGTAGATAAAGCCAAAGCAAAAGCCTCACAAAGAGAAACTGATGAATCCACAAATAATAAGAATGTAACATATACTTCATAAACTGCCATATCAAGCAGAAATAAAAATGATATGGACTATTTTGAGAATACATTAGTAAAAACTAATTCAATACTTTCATGTAGAAATCTGTACTCAACAGAAACTTGGACAGAAATATTTCAAATACAAATGAAACATTTACACACCTAAACCATGTACACTGTAACAAAGAACAGATTCCATGAAATAAATATTACATAGAATATAAAGTAATAAAATGTTAAATCAATCAAAAAAGTTTGAAAATTCAACTATTCTCTATAACAAAGAAAAAGATAAACATTTCTACATAAAAAATAAATGCTTTGAACTCAAGGAAAAAGTTTTCATAATCAAAATGAAAAAATTAGCTAAAGCTAAGAATTCATATCCATTAGTACATGTATTATAAAAAAGTTTTCTAGATAAATAAGGCACATATTCACCTTAAGTTAAGAAAAATGAACAGAAACATTCAAAGAAGGGTGAAGAAGTTAAGAAGGAACTTATATTTACCTTGCCCTTATTCAGTACGTGGCACTGTTCTAGGTGCTTTATGTGTGCTATTTATTTTATATTTCATTCCTAAGATCATTCTCATTCTCTTCGGGTTATAAAGAATCAGAGGCATGGCAGGGCATGGTGGTGCATGCCTGTAATCCCAGAACTTTGGTAGATCAAGATGAGTGGATGCTTGAGTTCAGGAGTTCAAGACAAGCCTGGGCAATATGGTGAGACCACCCCCCTCCACCAACCAACAAACAATACAAAAATTAGTAGGGAATGGTGGTGTATCTTTATAGTCCCAGCTACTAGGGAGGCTGAAGTGGGAGGATTGCTTGATCCCGGGAGTTCAAGGCTACAGTGAGCCAAGATCCCGCCACTGCACTCCACCCTCTGGGTGACAGCATGAGACCTTGTCTCAAAAAATGAATAAACAAACAAAAACCTGAGGCATAGAAAGGTTAAGTAAATTTCCCCAAGTCATAGATTCAGCAAAAAGAAAAGTTAGAATTTGTCTGAAGTGACGGTAAGTATGCTATTGGATGTCAACAGAAATAAAAGCAGAAAATAAACGAATGAATAAATAAATAGAAAAATAAAATATAATGAGACAATGGTAGCACAACCAAAATCTTTTAAAGATTAGTAAATTCAAAAGTCTGATAGTACTAATAAACAGGAAGCAGAAAAATTGATGAAAAGTAGAAAATACTACATAGTAGAGCTTTATATAATCAATGTTGTAAATGATTTTCTTCCAAAATTTAAAAACTCAGGTGAAACTGCCAACTTTTTAAGAAGCATAGATCAACAAAATTTATATTATTAGTAAAAAACTTTAATAAACTAACAATTTCAAAGATTTTGACTGGACTGTCAAAATATACACAAGATATCAAATTCAGGTGGATTTATAAAAATTTTACTAAGTTTAAAAATGTCATAAATTTTACCTTCTCCAGACTACTGCAGCGAACCTAAATGTTGCATTCTCAAAAAAAAGGTTAAAAAATTGTCCTCAAAATAAGCAAAAACAGGACAGCAAATAATGAGAAGTTAGGCAATTAGATATAGGTGCAAAACTGCTAAAAAGTGTAAAAGTAAGCCAGTATGATAATATATACTTAATATATATTACAAATGTAAAGATTCATTCTAAGAATGTGAAAATTGTTTGATCTAATTTAACTCCTAATCAAATAAATATCAAAATCAAATTTAAATGGAAGCAACGTTTAATATGTTGTAACTGTGTCTACTAAACAAATACAGAAGCATGTTTATTAGTGTAAAATAGAACTATTTCATTTAATCAAGATTAAGACAAAGATACTTGTTTATTGACCATTTTATTAGGTAATTTAACTAATACATTTTGACAAAAATATTGTTACATAGAAATTTGGATTGAAATTTAAATAAATTATATGCTGCTAGTAGTAATTCCACCTAGATAATTTAAAAAATGGACAGGAATTTAAAATAAAACAAATTCGACAAGTTTGCTGGAGTCAATATCAATATATATGGGCTAAAATTACACCTATTCACCAGCACCGGTCCATTAAAATGTGTAATTAAAAAAAAAAAACTTTTTCTTTTTACAAATAAGAACTACATGTTGGTTATGACTAAGTCCCCTAAAAGTATTTCATGATCTTATATATCGTGAAATTATATCACTATAATACTTTAGTGAGGGATTTGAACTATATAGATAGATATGCAAAAATTAATGTTCTAAGACTTTGATTATGCTCAAATTGATTCACATATTCAATGCAATTCTAACCAGAATCTTAAAGATATTTGTGTTCAAGGTTGACAAAATGGTCCTAAATTGCACATGAATTAAATTAAGTATTCAAAAATAAATCAGACAATTCTTGAAAAAGAAAATTAAGGTAAGAGTTTCCAGGTTTTTTAAAATTGTTAATTTAATGGCTCATACTTGTAATCCCAGCATGTTGGGAGGCTGAGATGGGAAGATCACTTGAGTTAAGGCATTCAAGACCCGCTTGAGCAACACAGTGAGACTTTGTCTCTAAAAACATCAAAAAGGTAGCTGGACATAGTGGCATGCACCTGTAGTCCTAGACCATAGGAGAAAGAACAGGATTGTTTGAGCACAAGAGCTCAAGGCTGCAGTGAGGCTTATTTGAGCCACTCCAGCTGAGGCAACAGAGCAAGACCCTGTCAAAATAACAATAATAAAAAGATTTTAAAAACAATTTTAAATATTTTTTGAGAAAGAGGAAGGCCTTGTCTCAAAAAATTATTTAAAAAATCAAAACAATGAAGGTTGTGACAAGAAATAAAATGTATATAATAAATAATAGGTCAGTGGATCAAACTAAAGACAGGTCTGGTGAGACCTTTTCGTTTATTCTTATCACAGAGGAACCTCTGTATGTGATAGAGTTGGCATTAGAAATCAGCAAAAAAAAAAAAAGTAGACTGTTCAACTAATGGTATTGAGATATCTGTCATTTAATATTGGGACAAAATTATATTTTTAACTCACAACAAACAGAAAAACATTAGCTCTATTATCATTTTAGACTTGAAAACAATTCTTTAAAACTTTTACAAGAAAATCAAAATAAGACTCTACTTGCTTTAATTTGAGGAAGTGCATTTCATTAAGAAAAAGGTTGATGACTTTACATTTTCTGATAAAAATAATATAATATGTCCATCCTAAGTTAGATGTCCAACAAATAATTAGTTACATGTCTATGTTCTTACCTCTCATGTTCTCTAAAGATTCCTTTTTAAGGAGTGGCATAGCATGACATCATGAAAGAATGAGGAAACACCAGTGCAATAAAAAATTATAGAGTTTATAAATACCCATTTTTTGTTTCAAATATATTGTGTGTGATAGATTTCCCATCTTAAATATGTGAAGAAAGATTAACCTTGTGATAATTACTATTGTGATAACAATATTGCAATTTGAAATAAGACAAATGTGTAACAAACTTCTTCTTCCAAAGTAAATAAGAGGGTTAAATATTGAATTTAAAAAGTAAAACATAATCAAACAGAAAATACCATGAATTGTTTTATATCTTGAAAGTTGGGAAGACATGTTTAAACGTGGCATTAAAGGCAGATTACATTTAAAATAAACGTATTTAATAGCATGACTGTAAGAATTTCTGAATGCCTAAAGAAAATAAGAAAAGTAAACAATAAGTTAAAAACTTTAAAATCTATTTGCAATGTGCACAGTAGAAAACAATTTAATACCTTTACTATTTTATAAAAAAGATAAAAATAATTTTAAAAACCAGATTATTATAAATGAAAAATTCAGCCTTACATTTAAGCAAAAACATCAGATTAGTATAGTACTATTGTAAAATGAATAAGTGCTCTATTTTGCATTTGAAATTGTCCACATCTTCCTTTTATAAATTGCTACATGGAATTACAATGTGTGCAAAGTTATGAGCAGTCTTATTTAATGTTAGTGAGAGCTGATGTTTGTATATTCATTATGTAGGGGCCATTGTCAACATTAATAAAAGTCTTAAATATTTATATAGATTATAGCCTGCTTTTTGGACTTCACCCATTTCTATGACTATATCTTACAAATAGAGATTTCACCACAGAGTTTTATCTTAGTCCATTTTATGTTGCTATAAAAGAATACCTGTAGCTAGATAATTTAAATTTTTGCATTGCTGATCATGTGGATCTTCTAAAAAATTATTTTTTAAATATATTTATTAAGTTCTGGGGTATATGTGCAGGATGTGCAGGTTTGTTACATAGGTTAACGTGTGCCATGGTGGTTTGCTGCACCTATCAACCCAACATCTAGGTATTAAGCCCAGCATGCATCAGCTCTTTTCCCTAATGCTCTCCCACCCCTGCCCTCCCCAACATGCCTAGTAAGTGTTGTTCCCCTCCCTGTGTCCATGTGTTCTCATTGTTCACCTCTCACTTATAAGCGAGAACATGGGGTGTTTGGTTTTCTGTTCCTGCATTAGTCTGCTGAGGATAATGACTTCCAGCTTCATCCATGTCCCTGCAAAGGATATGTTCTTGTTCCTTTTTATGGCTGCATAGTATTGAAGCTGGATAATTTATAAAGACTTCATGTTTCTGCACGCTGGGCACGCTTCTGGTGAATCTTGCTGCTGTATCTTGACATGGCAGAAGGTCAAAGGAGAAGTGGACATGTATGAAGAGGTAAAACCTGAGGAGCACTCTGACACTGTAAACCCTCAGTGTTGCAGAAACATTTTCATGAACATGAATTCAGTCTCAACAGAACAAGAACTCACTCACTGCTGCTGGTTTTGAGTTCATTCCTGCTACTAAGTGATTAAAACATCTAAATAATGATGATGCTGATAGTGATGGTGATGCTGGATTGCCACCTCTAAATTCAGAAATCTCCTTCCAATGCCATTCTTCAATGTTCTGTTAGTCTCCTAATTGGGGACTGTAACATGCTCACAAATTGCAGTTTAGGGTGAAGTGAAAAGTGAAAACAGTGATAGGAAAAATCTGTCCATAATTGCATCTGAGAACACAAGACCTCATTGGGTACTCTTTGGAATATGGAAAATTATCACCTGTGGCTCTTATAAAAGAAATAAAATATTTGTTAGTATGAAAATTGCCTGCTGAATTGTTTGAATAATAATTGCTCTGATTTCATAAAGATTGATATGACCTGATTCTACAGAACTGATCTTTTAATGCAATTAACAACAAATTAGCCATGAGCATTGGAATTAATGGACATAGTAAGAGAGAAATACTGAGACAATAAATATTAAATATTAATCCCTTAATTATTATGTTAATCCCTTAGTTGAAAATAAGAAATTATTGTAAGATGAGGAATTTTTCTCTCTGAAGAGAAGCCAGGTATAGAGGAGGACATTTTCATGGCGGTTTTAACTATGGAACTCATCACTGACCAAATTGACAAGGAACAGGATATCTACTTCAATGACCTCATTCTCACCAGCTTATCTCATATGTACAAATACATACAAAGCTGTATATGTGAATCTCACCCATGTATACATACATTTAAACGCATACATATATATAAGTCTCACTCTGTCACCCAGGCGGAAGGTCAGTGGCATAAGCATGGCTCAATGCAGCCTGGACCTTCTGGGCTCAAGCAATCCTTTCACTTCAACCTTCCAAGTAGCTGGGACTATAGGTGTGCACCACCATGTTCAGCTATCTTATTTTAATATTATTTTGTAGAGAGGTGGTCTCTCTATGCTGTCCAGCCTTGTCTCAAATTTCTGGGCTCAACATATCCTCCCATTTCGGCCTCCCAAAATGCTGGGAGTATAGGTGTGCGCCACTGTGCCTGGCTCAAATATATTTGTTGATGATAACAGTAATTCATTTCTCTGAGAATGCTTTTCAGGTAGCACTGGTAAAATGGGGAGAATGGTAGTCTGCTTGCATTTCTGATTGGTCCTTTTACATATTTACCACTTACCTCTATTTTTCTCTGTCCTGGTGAGAGCCCAGTCCTTCCACTAACCCCTTGCATAGCTAGCATAACAATTTATGTGGTTGTTACTGTTATTTTCTATGATTCTCTAGCTGTGACAGGTCTCCCTGAAAGACATGGAAATGTTCTAGGTTGGGCAAAGAATATGTCTCATAAAAAAAAGATACAGTTTTAGAACTAGTAAGAAACGTGAAAATTTCAAGAGATTCTCTTTTTTTCCCCCATTTATTTATTTTATTGCATTTTAGGTTTTGGGGTACATGTGAAGAACATGCAAAATTGTTGCACAGGTACACACGTGGCAGTGTGATTTGCTGCCTTCCTCCCCATCACCTACATCTGGCATTTCTCCCCTTGCTATCTCTCCCCAGCTCCCCACCACCCACCGTCCCTCCCCTATTTCCCCCCAACTGACCCCAGTGTGTAGTGCTCCCCTCCCTGTGTCCGTGTTCTTATTGTTCAACACCCGCCTATGAGTGAGAACATGTGGTGTTTGATCTTCTGCTCTTCTGGCAGTTTGCTGAAAATGATGGTTTCCAGGTTCATCCATGTCCCTACAAAGGACCCAAACTCATCGTTTTTGATGGCTGCATAATATTCCATGGTGTATATGTGCCACATTTTCCCTATCCAGTCTATCGTCGATGGGCATTTGGGTTGGTTCCAGGTCTTTGCTATTGTAAACAGTGCTGCAATGAACATTCGTGTGCACGTGTCCTTATAGTAGAACGATTTGTAATCCTTTGGATATATACCCAGTAATGGGATTGCTGGGTCAAACGGAATTTCTATTTCTAGGTCCTTGAGGAATCGCCACACTGTCTTCCACAATGGTTGAACTAATTTACACTCCCACCAACAGTGCAAAAGTATTCCTATTTCTCCACATCCTCTCCAGCATCTGTTGTCTCCAGATTTTTTAATGATCGCCATTCTAACTGGCGTGAGATGGTATCTCAATGTTGTTTTGATTTGCATTTCTCTGATGACCAGTGATGATGAGCATTTTTTCATATGTTTGTTGGCGTCATGTATATCTTCTTTTGTAAAGTGTCTGTTCATATCCTTTGCCCGCTTTCCAATGGGCTTGTTAGTTTTTTTCTTGTAAATCTGTTTTATTTCTTTGTAAATTCTGGATATCAGCCCTTTGTCAGATGGGTAAACTGCAAAAATTGTTTTCCCATTCTGTTGGTTGTCAATTCACTCTAGTGACTGTTTCTTTTGCTGTGCAGAAGCTGTGGAGTTTGATTAGGTCCCATTTGTCTATTTTGGCTTTTGTTGTCAATGCTTTTGGTGTTTTGGTCATGAAGTCCTTGCCTACACCTATGTCCTGAATGGTATTGCCTAGATTTTCTTCTATGGTTTTGATGGTGTTAGGTCTTATGTTTAAGTCTTTAATCCATCTGGAGTTAATTTTAGTGTAAGGTATCAGGAAGGGGTCCAGTTTCTGCTTTCTGCACATGGCTAGCCAGCTTTCCCAACACCATTTATTGAACAGGGAATTCTTTCCCAATTGCTTGTTTCTGTCTGGTTCGTCAAAGATCAGATGGTTGTAGATATGTTGTGTTGCCTCCGAGACCTCTGTTCTGTTCCATTGGTCTATATCTCTGTTTTGGTACCAGTACCATGCTGTTTTGATTACTGTAGCCTTGTAGTATAGTTTGAAGTCCGGTAGTGTGATGCCCCCCGCTTTGTTCTTTTTGCTTAGAATTGACTTGGCTATGCGGGCTCTCTTTTGGTTCCATAGGAAGTTTAAGGTGGTTTTCTCCAGTTCTGTGAAGAAGGTCATTGGTAGCTTGATGGGGATAGCATTGAATCTGTAAATTACTTTGGGCAGTATGGCCATTTTCATGATATTGGTTCTTCCTAACCATGAACATGGAATGTTTCTCCATCTGTTTGTGTCCTGTCTTATTTCGTTGAGCAGTGACTTGTAGTTCTCCTTGAAGAGGTCTTTTACGTTCCTTGTTAGTTGTATTCCTAGGTATTTTATTCTCTTTGTGGCAATTGTGAATGGAAGTTTGTTCTTGATTTGGCTCTCTTTAAGTCTGTTATTGGTGTATAGGAATGCATGTGATTTTTGCACATTGATTTTGTATCCTGAGACTTTGCTGAACTTGCTTATCAGTTTCAGGAGGTTTGGGGCTGAGACGATGGGGTCTTCTAGATATACAATCACGTCGTCTGCAAATAGAGACAATTTGACTTCCTGCTTTCCTATTTGAATGCCCTTTATTTCTTTTTCTTGCCTGATTGCTCTGGCTAGAACTTCTAATACTATATTGAATAGCAGTGGTGAGAGCGGGCATCCTTGTCTGGTGCCACATTTCAAGGGGAATGCTTCCAGTTTTTGCCCATTCAGTATGATATTGGCTGTTGGTTTGTCATAAACAGCTTTTATGATTTTGAGATACGTTCCATCGATACCTAGCTTATTGAGGGTTTTTAGCATAAAGGGCTGTTGAATTTTGTCAAAGGCCTTCTCTGCATCAATTGAGATAATCATGTGGTTTTTGTCTTTGGTTCTGTTTATGTGGTGAATTACGTTTATAGACTTGCATATGTTGAACCAGCCTTGCATCCCCGGGATGAAGCCTACTTGATCATGGTGGATAAGCTTTTTGATGTGCTGTTGCAATCGGCTTTTCAGTATTTTTTTGAAGAGTTTTGCATCTATGTTCATCATGGATATTGGCCTGAAGTTTTCTTTTCTTGTTGAGTCTCTGCCGGGTTTTGGAATCAGGATGATGTTGGTGTCATAAAATGATTTGGGAAGAATTCCCTCTTTTTGTATTGTTTGGAATAGTTTCAGAAGGAATGGTACCAGCTCCTCTTTGTATGTCTGGTAGAATTCAGCTATGAATCCATCTGGACCTGGGCTTTTTTTGAGTGGTAAGCTCTTAATTGCTGCCTCAACTTCAGACCTTGTTATGGGTCTGTTCAGGGTTTTGGCTTCTTCCTGGTTTAGGCTTGGGAGGAGGCAAGTGTCCAGGAATTTATCCATTTCTTCCACGTTTATTAGTTTGTGTGCATAGAGTTGTTTGTAATAATCTCTGATGATGGTTTGAATTTCTGTGGAATCTGTGGTGATATCCCCTTTATCATTTTTTATTGCATCAATTTGGTTATTCTCTCTTTTCTTTTTTATTAATCTGGCTAGTGGTCTGTCTATTTTGTTGATCTTTTCAAAAAACCAGCTCCTGGATTTATTGATTTTTTGAAGGGTTTTTTGTGTCTCTATCTCCTTCAGTTCTGCTCTGATCTTAGCTATTTCTTGTCTTCTGCTAGACTTTGAGTTTTTTTGATCTTGCTCCTCTAGCTCTTTCAGTTTTGACGATAGGGCGTCAATTTTTGATCTCTCCTTGCTTCTCATGTGGGCACTTATTGCTATATATTTTCCTCTAGAGACTGCTTTCAATGTGTCCCAGAGATTCTGGTATGTTGTGTCTTCATTCTCGTTGGTTTCAAAGAACATCTTTATTTCTGTCTTCATTTCATTGTTTATCCAGTCAACACTCAAGAGCAAGTTGTTCAGTTTCCATGAAGCTGTGTGGTTCTGGGCTAGTTTTTGAATTCTGAGTTCTAACTTGATTGCACTGTGGTCTGAGAGACTGTTTGTTACGATTTCCGTTCTTTTGCATTTGCTGAGGAGTGATTTACTCCCAATTATGTGGTCAATTTTAGAGTAGGTGTGATGTGGTGCTGAGAAGAATGTATATTCTGTGGATTTGGGGTGGAGAGTTCTGTAAATGTCTATTAGGTTTGCTTGGTCCAGGTCTGAGTTCAAGTCCTGGATATCCTTGTTAATTTTCTGTCTGGTTGATCTGTCTAATGTTGACAATGGGGTGTTAAAGTCTCCCACTATTATTGTGTGGGAGTCTAAGTCTCTTTGTAAGTCATTAAGAACTTGCCTTATGTATCTGGGTGCTCCTGTATTGGGTGCATATATATTTAGGATCGTTAGCTCTTCTTCTTGCATTGATCCTTTTACCATTATGTAATGTCCCTCTTTGTCTCTTATCATCTTTGTTGCTTTAAAGTCTAATTTATCAGAGATGAGAATTGCAACTCCTGTTTTTGCTCTCCCTTTGCTTGGTAAATCTTCCTCCATCCCTTTATTTTGAGCCTTTGTGTATCCTTGCATGTGAGATGGGTTTCCTGGATACAGCACACCGATGAGTTTTGTCTTTTTATCCAATTTGCCAGTCTGTGTCTTTTGATTGGGGCATTTAGTCCATTTACATTTAGGGTTAATATTGTTATGTGTGAATTTGATACTGCCATTTTGGTGCTAGCTGGGTGTTATTCCCTTTAGTTGAGCTGGTACTTGTTGTTCCTTTATATGTGTAGAGCCTCTTTCAGGAGCTCTTGTAGAGCTGGCCTGGTGGTGACGAAATCTCTGAGTACTTGCATGTTCCCAAAGATTTTATTTTTCCTTCACTTATGAAGCTTAGTTTGGCTGGATAGGAGATTCTGGGTTGAAAGTTCTTTTCTTTAAGGATGTTGAATATTGGCCCCCACTCTCTTCTGGCTTGTAGGGTTTCTGCTGAGAGATCTGCTGTGAGTCTGATGGGCTTCCCTTTATGGGTAACCCGATCTTTCTCTCTGGCTGCCCTTAGTATTTTCTCCTTCATTTCAACCCTGGTGAATCTGACGATTATGTGCCTTGGGGTTGCTCTTCTTGACGAATATCTTTGTGGTGTTCTCTGTATTTCCTGGACTTGAATGTTTGCCTGCCTTGCTAGGTTGGGGAAGTTTTCCTGGATAATATCCTGAAGAGTATTTTCCAGCTTGGATTCATTCTCTTCGTCACATTCAGGTACGCCTATCAAACGTAGATTAGGTCTTTTCACATAGTCCCACATTTCTTGGAGACTTTGTTCATTCCTTTTTACCCTTTTTTCTCCAGTCTTGCCTTCGCCTTTTATTTCATTGAGTTGATCTTCGACCTCTGATATCCTTTCTTCTGCTTGGTCCATTCGGCTGTTGATACTTGTGCATGCTTCACGAAGTTCTCGTGTTGCGTTTTTCAGCTCCATCAATTCACTTATATTCCTTTCTATTTTGTCCATTCTTGTTAGCATTTCGTCAAATCTTTTTTCAAGATTCTTAGTTTCTTTGCATTTGGTTAGAACATGTTCTTTAAGTTCACAGAAGTTTCTTACTACCCACCTTCTGAAGTCTGATTCTGTCATTTCATCACACTCATTCTCCCTCCAACCTTGTTCCCTTCCTGGTGAGGAGTTGTGATCCCTTGTAGGAGCATAGTTGTTCTGGTTTCAGGTGTTTTCATCCTTTTTGCACTGGTTTCTTCCCATCTTTAAAGATTTATCCACCTGTCGACTTTGTAGTTGCTGGCTTTCAGACTGGGTATCAAATCTTTCAGATTGACATTCTGTTTGTTGATGATGAGGTTATTTCTGTTTCTTGGTTTTCCTTCTGACAGTCTGGCCCCTCTGCTGTAGGTCTGCTGAAGTTCACTCCAGGCCCTCTTGCCTGGGGTTCACCTGCAGCAGCTGCTGAACAGTAAGGGTTGTTACCAGTTTTCTTCTTCTGCTATCTTTGTCCCAGAAGGATACCTGCCTAGTGTCAATCTGATCTCTCCTTTATGAGGTGTCTCTTTGGATATATAGGGGTCAGGGAGCTGCTTGAGGAGACGGTCTCTTCTTTATAGGAGCTCAAATGGTGAGCTGTGAGCTCTGTTGTTGTTCATTCAGAGCTGCTGGGCAGGTACGTTTAGGTCTGCTGCATCAGAACTCATAAACTGCTTTTTGTTCCCAGGTGCTCTGTCCCAGGGATTTAGGGCTTTATTTATGAGTTTCCGTTATGCTGCCGCCTTCTTTTTTTTTTTTCCTTCAGACCTGCCCTGCCCAGCAAGGAGGCAGCCTAGTCACTGTTGGCTTATAGAGGCTTTGCTGAGCTGCTGTGGGCTCCGCCCCGCTGCCGAGTGAACTTCCCTGCAGTCCTGTTTATATGGGTGTAGTTAGAACTGCTTTGGCGATGGTGGCCCGCCTCTGTTGAGGCGGAGTCTCTCTTCTGTGGTGGGTTGCCTTGGCAAGAGCGGGCTGCCTCAGCAATGGCGGGTTGCCTTGGCAACGGCGGGCTGCCTCAGCAATGGCGGGTTGCCTTGGCAACGGCGGGCTGCCTCGGTAATGGCGGACGCCCCTCCCCCACAGAGCTGCACCGTCCCGGGCTCAGCTGCGCTTGCTGTGAAAGTCTCAATCTAGAGTTTCTGGTTGCTGTTCTTTTGTGGGGTTGGGACCAGCCGAGCCTGATCGCCCAGCTCCCTGCCTCAGAGCCTTTTTTAAGTTGGTGTTCCAGTCGCCTGTTGAAGAGGCGCTGGGGTCTGTTTGTTTTCCCCTGTGGCCACTCACTGCGCTGGCTTAAACAGTGGCACTGAGGTTTGTGGCGCTTTTTTTTTTTTTAATGCCCTGGAATCTACTGTCCTGGTTCTCTGCTCAGTCCCCTTTTTAAACAGACGAATGGGCGACTTTCCGTGGCTCCAATCGCCAGCCAAAAGGGCACCTGGACCGGTGTATTTTGTACGGAGAACTGCTGCTCCGGGGCAACGACAAAGCAGCCACGCGGGGCAAAGTAGCGGCGCCGGCCGGCACAGCCTTGCTGGCCAAAACAGCCGCGCTGGCGACCATGGAGCTCCTCCACCTGGGAATTTCCTAGTCTGTGGGCAATAAAAACGCGGCGTCCACTCACCCTCTGCGCTTTCACTGGGAGCTGCAATCCTGAGCTGTTCCTAAACGGCCATCTTGGATTGAAAAAAAACTCCAGAGATTCTTATATTGTTTGTAATGTCCCATTTGTCTTCATAATATGTTAAACTATATCTCTGGAATAGGGTTTGATATGCTTTGGCTGTGTCCCCACCCAAACCTCATCTTGAATTGTAGCTCCCAATATTCCCATGTGTCATAGGAGAGACCCAGGGGAGGCAACTGAATCATGTGAGTGGGTCTTTTTCATGTTGTTTTTGTGATATTAAGTAAGTCTCATGAGATCTGATGATTTAATAAAGCGGAGTTTCCCTGCACACACTTTCTTGTCTGCTGCCGTGTAAGATATCCCTTAGTTCTTTCTTTTTCTTCCCCCATGATTGAGAAGCATCCTAAGCCATGTAGAACTGTGAGTCCATTAAACCTCTTACCTTTATAAATTACCCAGTCTCATGTATGTCTTCATTAGCAACATGAGAACAGACTAACACAGGGTTTAGCTCAACATGTGTTAAAAATGTAAACTAAGGCACACTAAAGTTTATTTGCAAATGATGGTCCATAAATTGAAAAGCTCCAAACTGGGGTGGTTCAGGAGCTCTGCTGAAGGAATGCATATGGACGTTTTTATAGGGCACACACAGGAGAAAAGCAAAACACAGGACAGACCAAATAAAGCACACTTATAGCTAACCAATCAAACGTTTGGCTATCCTGTTAGCTGTCTTGATTGGTTGAGTTTAAGTTCTGTTTTTCTTTATTATAGGCATTTATAAAATATAGCTCAAGTTAATTTTTGCTTACCTTTGTAAATCAAGTAGTTTTAGGGTCATATGAGACCCAACTGGCTTTGTCTGCATAGGGATTCTGTAGGTCTGGCCTCCATTTTAATTTACTTGGACATAAGTGACCTAGTTTTGATTGGCATTTCTTTCAGAAGCACAATTTTTTCAGAAACTCAATTTTTTAGTCTACTTAATTCCAGTCAGCTTTACACACAAACAAACAAATCACAATTTTTGTCTGGTCTGCTGCTTCTTATATTTGCTATATTTGGTTGTTTTTTCACCCCTGTGCTTTTCTCTCTGGACTTAATATCAGATACTTTGAGCATCTTAAGGTTTTATTGGGAAAACCAGATATTTAATCACTCTGCCTTGATGTTACCTTGTCAAACTGAAAGAATAGTTAACTGTAGGTTGAACCATTGTCTATAAATGTAATCCAGCCCAAATTTTTAGCATAGATGTAACAACCATACCCTTGAGATAATCTTAGCCTAAAGGCTGAGTTTTAACCAGGCTTAGAAACTCAAGTACTATTCAGTGTTGAGAAGCAATTCCATCATCATCATCTTAGTCTCCGAACTCAAAACAACCCATCTTTGTGTTTCCACTAGACAAATTGTGAATTATTATTCCATTAATGCTATGAATCAATTGAATAAATTATCTATCTCTATATGCAACGTGATTAATTTCTAAAGCAAAATATTGATTAAAAAATAGTTAAATTCAAAAAGAATATGTACAGTATTACTCCATTCATGTGCAATCCAAAACCAGGCAAAACCAAGCTAGTGCTTAGGGATATATATTTAAATGTAAAATATACAAAGTTAAACAATAAAGTGATTTGAATTGCAGATAGTTGTTACTTCTGGAATGAAGACAAGGCTTATGATTAGAAAGCAGCATATAAGGTATGTTTACAAAATTCTCTTTCTTGACATGGGAGGTGTTTAAATTAATGTGCGCTTTATAATATTGCACTTATACTCCATAAAATGTTCTGTAATTGTTATATGTAAAAAAAAAAGCAGTAAAAATGAAAAAAAATGAATGTTTCTAAATAAATGATATGAGGTTAGCAAACTTAATACCAAACCTGATAGGCACAATATGAGAAATAAAAATTAAATATCAATATTCCTTATATGTAGATGGAAAAATCCTAATACAACATTGGCAAACTGAATTCATCAGTGGCTTAAAAAATACTTTACATAGTCAAACCTTTTATACTTTCCACTTCCAGCCCTTTGCCTCATTTTCCTTTTCAGTTTAGACAGCTAAAAAGTCTTTCTGTGATTTTTTTTCTACAATATATTCTCTTTCTCTTATAGAAGTAAGAGACTACATCTCTTTGATGAAATTTATATATATTTTTTCATTATACATGATATTTTTATTTTTTAATATCTCTTACAGTAGAAGTTTAAGTTGCATTAAGAGGTAGATAATATTCAGGAAGTTCATTGAAAATTGAATTGTAATGATCAGACTAAGGCATAGATTGATATCTAATTTTGCCAATTGCAGGGCCAAATGATCTCAAATTAAATGTGCTATACTCAATTGTTAATTTTTTAAAAAAAATATCAGTTGTTGCCACTAAGGCAAATTTTTAAATGTTTTCTCTTGTGGAAACACACCAGGAATATGCACCTCAGAACCACAAGCCTGCTATCCATTCTCTATGTCTTTGTCATGTGTTATGGTCACAAGTTCTAAAAAACTGTGGCATTATTTCATATGCAAGCACTGTCCCATCCCTCAGGAGCCCTTTTTGTGCAGATTTTGGGTATTATAAAGTTGTGACCAGCATCCCCAAATTCTTTTCTCTAGATAGATAAGAATACCACCCTGAAATGAAAAAGTATGAGATCTCTTCAGGCCTGGGTCAAGTGTGAAAATGGAAGAAGACATGCCTCATAGCTAGATATTTAAAGGGCATAAATATGCAAAGCTAACAAACTGTAAAAGGAGATATTTCCTATTCTGTCTTGACAAATATACCATCATAGCAAAAAAAAAGGAAAATATCTACCTAGCTATTTTAAGTTATACTGAAACTTGCAAATCATCAAACATGATGAAATTGTTTTGTAAATTTTTTACTGTTGTATAAATTATCCAATGAAGACTGCAAGAGTAATAAAATACAAACATTTATAATTCACAAAGTATATGTTTATTAAATAAAAATAGCTTTGTCTTCATCCAGCAAAATGGCTACTTATAAAGATAACAAAGTGTTTTATTTACATTAATTTTGAATTAGACAATTTTTCTTGAGTCTCCACGTTTTCAGAATTTTGGTAATTCACTTTTTTTTTGGTATTGTTTGAAAAAGTGGGGTGAGGTAAGAAAGCTTGACTCTTCACAATGAACAAAGTAGTTTCCCCTTATCTGTGGTTTCAGCTACCCAAGGCCAATCACAGTCCAAAAGTAGGTGTCTACAGTAAGATATCAAGAGAGAATGAGCGACACCATACTATATAAAACTTTTAACATTTCTTTTAACTTTTTTTAAAAAATTTTATTTATTTTAGAGACAGGGTCTCCCTATGTTGCCCAGGCTGGTCTCGAACTTTTGGGCTCAAGCAGTCCTGCCTCAGCCTCCCAAACTGCTAGGATTAGAGGCATGAGCCAACACCCCTGGCAACTTTTATTATGGTATGTTGTTTTAATTGTTCTATTTTATTATTAGTTATTTTTGTAATCTTAAATGTGCTTGATTTATACATTAAATTTAATGTATTTATACATTCAAATTTTCATAGTGAGGTGAACATAGGAAAAATATATAGCATATAGAATTTGGTACTATCTGCTGTTTTAGGCATCCACTGGGGGTCTTGGAACATCCTTCATGGATAAGGGGGCAACAGTACATTTGTTTCCTTGCTTGGTTGTCAGCTTTGCAAGTTATGACATAATACAGTACTGTTTTCTTTGGTAGCTGTTACTGATTTTGTAAAATTTATTTTTACTCACTTTTCAGTTTAGAAAAGAAATATGAAGGGAAAAGTGGGTAAAATGTGAAGGCATTTGGTGCCTATGGGGGATGGTGGTGAGCACTGCTAATTAGTGAAGAGGCAGGGAATGAGAAAGATGGATGCTCTGTAGATGAGCTTCTCTTCAGTCACAGTATTGACAAGATCCAGCTTTAGCTCCACAAGAAGTTGAGCACTCTTTTGAAATGTGTAGATCTGTCTTTGCATGTTTTATAAATCTTCATTGGCTGTGCTATTAGCCATAAAAGCTTCATTTAGCTACATATTCTACGAATCATGCAGTATTTGTACTCAGAACTCAAGCTGGTTGATTCAAATTTTCTACAGCTTAGACAAGGCAAAAAGTACAAAACAATGAAAGAGAATATATCTTTATTTGCATGGATGCAAATGTGTTTAAGTTTGCTTCAAAATCATCTATGAAATATTTCTGCCGATAGTGAGGACATAAATATCTTAGCTAGTGCTCAACAGAGAAATTGAAGAAAAATAAAGATTTCACCAGAACAGCCATGTGAAGATCGATCAGCAAACTTTAGAGATTTCTGCTTTGACATTGAGCCAACAATGAAAAAAGTAGAAAAAGGAAAAGGAAGAAGAATTTCGTCGTGCACTAAAGAATATGAATAGCATTTTAGAGCAGTGAATAACCAGCGGTGCCTTTAGACTTTGAACTTTCTCTGTTCTGACATGGAAAGTGTCCTGCAGAGTATCTTTACTCTTATAATAATTGCAGAATTCATAATTGGGAACTTGAGCAATGGATTCATAGTACTCATAAACTGCATTGAATGGGTCAGTAAAAGACAGTTGTCCCCAGTTGATCACATCCTCATTATCTTGGCAATCTCCAGAATTGGGCTGATCTGGGAAACTTTAATAAGTCAGTTTGTATTTCTGCATCATCCAGCTACATTTGTGACTGGAACAGGATTAAGAACTATTATTTTTAGCTGGACAGTTTCTAATCACTTCAGTCTCTGGCTTGCTACAATCCTCAGCATCTTTTATTTGCTCAGAATCGCCAGTTTCTCTAGCCCTGCTTTTCTCTATTTGAAGTGGAGAGTAAATAAAGTGATTCTGATGATTCTGCTAGGAACTTTGGTCTTCTTATTTTTAAATCTGTTAAAAATAAACATTCATTTTAAAGAATGGCTGTATCGATGTGAAGGAAACACATCTTGGAATTTCAGTATGAGTGACTTTGCAACACTTTCAGCGTCGGTCAAATTCACTACGACTATGTTCAGTCTAACACCATTTACCGTGGCCCTCATCTCTTTTCTCCTGTTGATTTTCTCCCTGTGGAAACATCTCCAGAAAATGCAGCTGAATTACAAAGGACAGAGAGACCCCAGGACCAAGGCCCACATAAATGCCTTGAAAATTGTGATCTCATTCCTTTTACTCTATGCCAGTTTCTGTCTATCTATACTCATATCAGGATTTCTGACCTGTATCAGAACAAACTGGTTGAGATGCTTTTTCAGGCGATTGGAGCTTTCTATCCTTCATGCCACTCCCTTCTTCTGATTCTAGGAAACCCTAAGTTAAGACAGGCCTCTCTTTCGGTGGCAGCTAAGGTATGGGCTAAATGATGAGGAACCCACAATTTCATAAGTCATTCAGATCATACGTTATTGTATGTTGTAGACAAAAACAGGAGCCTAAGAGATATTTTATACTTCCCTGGTTTCTTCTATTGTGAAGGTCGTTGTAAATTTTTTAAATTCTTCTCTAGAACAGCATATTACCTAAGAATAGTATGTATTTATGATGTATATGTTCACATTATCAGGAATTTGAGACTTATTTGAGGAAACCATTGGTAGATTCTATTGTAATTTAAAAACATACACTACGGCATAATTAGATGTTAATTGTAAATCTACAACCTTTTGTTTGGCAGTGCTCTTCAATTCTAAATCACTCATTAGGACGGGTGATGTACGTAATTATTTTCTATATCATGTACTCCTATTTAAATAGTGAATTATGGATAACTAGAACAGTTATTTGGAACAGAAACAAGGGACATGTGGACTTGCAACTATTTCTATACTGATGGGTTGAGAGAATTGAGAAGGTTAAAAAGTTTAATATGAATAACTGCCACATAAAAAGATAACTTTGCTTTTTAGAGACTATATTGTGTATATGTGTATATGCATATTTTACATTATGCCTTTTAAAATAAATATTACTGAGGTAGAATTTACATAAAATGCAACATGTTAGCACACATTTTAGAGTTTTGACAACAAATACACCTGTGTGACCACAGCGCCAACGCCCTTTTCAGTCCATCCTCTCCCCACCAGCCCTTCCTTCCAAGCAACTACTTATCTGCTTTTGGTAACTATAAGAGAGTTCTTTGATTTCTAAAATTTTATGCATATATATACAGTCACAATGTGTACTGTTATATGTGAGGCTTTGCTAACTCAGCATAATGTTTTTGAGGTTCATCTCATATTTTGTTGTACGGATCAGTAGTTTGTTTCTGAGCAGTACTCCTGAGTAGTATTGTATATACCGCATTAAAACATTTCTCTTGCCTGTTAATGAACATTTGAATGGTTCTTAATCATTGGCCATTATAAATAAAATTGGTAACAACATTAATGTATGTCTCTTCTTCTGGATATACGATTTCATCACTGTTGAATAAATACCTATGAGTAAAACTGTCAAATCATATGTTAAGTGTATATTTAACTTACAACTGCCAAAGTTCCATAGAGTGGTTGTGCCATTTCATATTATTGCCAGCAATATATGAGAGTTCAGTTATTTCACATTCTGACCAGTAATTGCTAGGTATATCTGTTTTGTTTGTTTTTCATTTGGCCATTCTAGTCAGAATGTAATGGCATCTCATCATAGTTTTAACTCACATTTTCCTAATGGCTATTGAGGCTGAACTTTTGTTTTTATGTGCTTTGAGTCCTTCATAAAAACTCTTTTTATGAAGTGTTTGTTTAAACCTTTTGTCAATTATTTAGCTTGATTTGTTGCTTTCTGTTTTTATTACTGATTTATAAAAGTTCTTTATATCATATGCATATTAGTCCATTTTCATGCTGCTGATAAAGACATACTAAAGACTGGGTAATTCACAAAGAAAAAGAGGTTTAATTGACTCACAGTTCCACATGGCTGGAGAAGCCTCACAATTATGGGGAGGTGAAAGGCATGTCTTATAGGGTGGCAGTCAAGAGAGAATGAGAGCCATGCAAAAAGGGAAACTCCTTATAAAAACATCAAATCTTATGAGACTTATTCACTACCATGAGAACAGTATGGTGGAAACTGCCCCATGATTCTGGTATCTCCCATTGAGTCCCTCCCACAACATGTGGGAATTATGGGAGCTACAATTCAAGATGAGACATGGGTGGGGACACAGCGAAACCATATCAGTCTGAATATAAGTTCTTTATCAGACATGTTTTATCAATATTTTCTGCCAGACAGAGATTTTTCATTTCATTTTCTTTACAGAGTCTTTCAGAGAAGACATCAAAAACTTTTAGTGCAGTTCAATAATCAATTTATTTCCTACAAGAAAATTATTTTTTATTTTTGCTTTCAAATTCAATGATTTTTTAAATAAATCGGTTGCAATAAATATCTGCAATTAGGCACAGTTATCTTTGTCGATAATGACAGAAAGCCTGATTTCATTTACTGTCAGAACAGGTTCTTTTGTAATACCACATGCATTTTTAATAACCTATTTCAATAGTACTATCTACTTGATCATTCTCATTTTCTTTTTTTTTTCTTTTTAGAAAGGATCTCCCTAATAGGTTTACTTAAAAATCAGGTAAGTGAGAGAAGTAATATTATCATTTTTAACATTAATTTCTCTGAATTGTCTTGTAATTTGTTTACTTAATAGCATCTTTCAATATCTGTCAGTATTTTCACCTCTGTACTCATGTGGTCCCCATAAAAAGCACTATAATAGTTAAAGGCTGAGTCTGGAGTCAGAGGTACAATTCACAATTCTATCACTTAGAAGTGTTAGTTAAAACTGTGTAGTTCCCATTTACAAGTGAGAACATGCAGTATTTGGTTTTCTGTTTCTGCATTAATTCACTCAGGACAAAGGCCTCTAGCTGCATCCATGTTGCCGCAAATGACATGATTTCACTTTTTTTTATGGCTGCATGATATTCTATGGTGTATATGTACCACACTTTTTTGGTCTAATCTATTTATTTATTTATTTATTTATTTATTGAAACAGAGTCTCACTCTGGGCTGGAGTGCAGTGGCATGATCTACACTCACTGCTGCCTCCACCTTCCAGGTTCAGGCAATTCTTCTGCCTCAGGTTCCCAAGTAGCTGAGACTACAGGTGTATGCCACCACGACTGAGTAATTTTTGTATTTTTAGTAGAGACAAGGTTTTGCCATGTTGGCCAGGCTAGTATCAAACTCCTGATCTCAGGTGATCTGCCCACCTTGACAATCCAAAGTGCTGGGATTACAGGTGTGAGCCACCACACCTGGCCTCGAATCCACTGTTGATGGGCATGTAGGTTGATTCCATGCCTTTGCTATTGTGAATAGTGCTGCAATGAACATGCGAGTACAGGTCTTTCTGGTAGAATGATTTATTTTATTGTGAGCATATATCAGCAATGGGATTGGCTAGGCTAAATGATAGTTTGTTTTAAGTTCTTTGAGAAATCTCCAAACTGCTTTCTACAGTGGCTGAAGTCATTTGCATGCCCACCAACAGGGTATAAGTGTTCCCTTTGCTCCACAGCTTCACTAGCATCTGTTGCTCTTTTTAACTGTTTGATAGTAGCCATTCTGACTGGTGTGAGATAGTACCTTTTTGTGGTTTTCATTTTCGTGTCTCTAATGATTAACAATATTGAGCATTTTTAAATGTGTGCTGGCTGCTTGTATGTCTTCTTTTGAGAAGAGCCTGTTCATGTCTGTTGCTCATTTTTAAAAGTTTCATTTGTTTTCTGCTTGTTCAATTGTTTCAGATATTTGTAGATTTGGGATATTAGACCTTTGTCGCATGCATAGTTTGCAAATCTTAAATTCTGCAGGTTGTCTGTTTACTCTGTTGATAGTTTCTTTACATGTGTGCAGAAGCTCTTTAGTTAGTTATGTCCCACTTGTCAATTATTGTTTTTTATTGTAATTGCTTTTGAGGACTTAGTCATAAATTATTTCCCAAAGCCAATGTTTAGAATGGTGTTTCTTAAGTTTTCTTCCAGGATTATTGTAGTGTGAAGTCTTACGCTTAAATTTTTGATCCATCCTGAGTTAATTTTTGTACATGGTGAAAGGTAAGCATTCAGTTTTATTCTTTTGCATATGGATAGCCAGTTATCCTAGCACCATTTATTGAATAGGGAGTCCTTTCCCCACTGTTTATTTTTGCCAACTTGGTCAAACATCAGATGGCTTTAGTTTTCATGTCTTTATTTCTGGATTCTCTATTCTAGCCAGAATAATCATATTCCATTGGTCCATGTGTCTGTTTTTATACCATTGCCATTCTGTTTTGATTACTTTAGCTCTATAGTATAGTTTGAAGTCAGGTAGTGTGATTCCTCTGGCTTTGTTCTTTCTGTTTAATATTGCTTTTGCTACTTGGGCTCTTTTTTTGATTATATATTATTTTAAAATAGTTTTTTTTCCTAGTTTTGTGCAAAATGGCATTGATAGCTTGATAGAAATAGGGTTGAATCTGTAAATTGCTTTGGGCAGTATGATCATTTTAACAATATTGATTCTTCTTATCCATGAGCATGGAATATTTTTCCATTTATTTATATCATCTATGATTCCTTCCAGCAGTGTTTTGCAGTTCTCTTTTACCTCCTTTTTTAGATAGCTAGTTAGCTGTATTCCTAGTTTTTTTGTTTGTTTGTTTGTTTTTTTTGAGGCTATGGTAAATGGGATTGCAATCTTGATTTGACTCTCAGCTTGAAGATTTTTAGTGTAGAGAAATACTACTGATTTTTGTGCATTGATTTGTATCCTGAAACTTTACAGAAGTACTTTATCTGTGCCAGGAGCCTTTTGGCAGAGTTTTCAGGGTTTTCTAGGTCTGGAATCATATCATCAGCAAAGAAATACAATTTGGCTATTTATTTTTCTATTTGGATGCCTTTTATTTATTTTTCTTGCTTGATTATTCTGGCTAGGCCTTCCAGTACTATGTTGAATGGGAGTGGTAAGAGGGGGGACCATTCTCATGTTCCAATTCTCAAGGGGAATACTTTCAGCTTTTGCATGTTCAATATAATGTTGGCCGTAGTTTTGTCATGGTTAGCTCTTATTATTTTGAATATGTTCCTTCAATGCCTATTTTGTTGAGGGTTGTTTTGTTGCAATCGCTTTTGAGGACTTTTTATCAAGAGTCCAGAATTTTCTTGTTAGTTTTCTGCCTCAGTAATCTGTCTAATGTTTTCAGTGGGGTGTTGAAGCCACCCAATATTATTGAGTGTGTTTCTACATCTTTTTATAGGTCTGGAAGTACTCATTTTATGAATATGGGTGCTCCAATGCTGAGTGCATATATTTTTGGGATGGTTAAGTCTTCTTTTTGAATAGAACGCTTTATTATTATGTAGTACCTTTCTTTGTCATTTTTTTACTCTCGTTGGTTTAAAGTCTGTTTTATCTTATACAGGAATAGTGATTCTTTCTTTCAAACATCAGATGGCTGTAGTTGTGTGCCTTTATTTATGGGTCCTCTATTCTGTATTTTCCCTCCCTCCCTCCCTTCCTTTTTTCCTTCCTTCCTTCTTCTTTCCTTTCTCTTTCTTTTTCTTTCTTTTTCTCTTTCTTTCTCTTTCCTTCTTTTTCTTTCTTTCTTCCTTCTTTCTCTTTTTTTGTACTGTAATTCTGTGTTACATATGCAGATCATGCAGGGTTTTTGCATAGGTACTTACATGGCAAGGTGGTTTGCTGCCTCCATCCCTCCATCACCTATATCTGGCATTTCTCCTCATGTTATCCCTCCCCAACCTACACCATGAAATACCATGCAGCCATTAAAAAAATGATGAGTTCATGTGCTTTGTAGGGACATGGATGAATCTGCAGACCCCCAGTTATTAACTGGTGCAGCAACAGCTCAAATGTCCAAAGTCCAAAGTCTCATTTGAGACTCAAGTCAAGTTCCTTCCAGCTATGAGCCTGTGAAATAAAAAACAATTATTTCCTTCCAAGATACAACAGGTATTGTGTAAACATTCTCATTCTCATTCCAAAAAAGAGAAATCAGCCACAAGAGAGAGGCAATAGGCACCACACAAGTACAAAACGCAGCAGGTGTTTAATATTTAACACAATGTATGTGCTAAATATTAAAGATCTAATATAATCTCTTTTGACTGTGTGTGTTGCCTTCTGGACACAGTGGTATGAAGTGTGGGCTACAGGGCCTTAGGCATCCTGACACCCATGGCTTGGCTGGGCAAAGCCCACATGGCTGGTCTCATGCCTCTTCTTTCTGTGACTTCACTCTTAGTGGTCTATCTCATCTCTACACCAGGTGCACTCTTTTCCTTGTTCTTCCCTGGACACATTAGGGACATCCACTGTTAGCACACTGATAATGCTGTTCCCTGTGTTTGAAATGTACTTTACCCAGACAAAATATGGTTAATTTATTTACCTACTTTAGGTTTTTGTTCAGACATCACTTTCTCAATGAGTCTTTCCCTAATCACTTTATTAACATTTCAACCTCTCTCCTAACCACTTTCTATTTCCCCTCCCTACTTATATTTGTAACTTCTTATGCACTATATTTTATACTCTTTGCTGTATATTTTTTGTTAATTATCTGTTTACAGTTCATCTCCTCAGAATGTCAACTTATTAAAATCATTTAAAAATAGCAATGTTTACTGCTGCATCCCACCTTCTAGAGGGCTGGCACGAAGAAGATATCCAATACATATTTGTTGTCTGAGAAATAAAATATCCCTCTCTCAGTATATAATTTTTTTGCTGAATATTCCTTTGTATATTTCAGTTTCAGTTTTGCTTACATTTTATATTTGCCTGCTACAATTAGCCTTTCTTTGAGTCATGGAGTTCCCTTTGTGAATTTACCTAGGATGTGTCTTTTGGTGGGCCATCCAACACACTCATTTCTTTGACTCCTGTCAGGCCTATATTATATCTCCACTGTTTTTGAATGTCACTACATTTTGGACTAGCTACTTTGAGAGGGAAATGCAGCAGTTGCATTACACAAAGAACATGAATGATTGACCTTTCCTGGTTCAACCTCATCATAATTAAATTTAGTTCAACATTTGAAAAAAATGTAAAAAATTTATACCATTTCCGCTTGCACTGAGGAAAATAAAGATGCTATGCATACCTTTATTTGGGATAAAAGAGAAAAAGAGACATGGAAATTTGAAATAACAAAATACTAATACCATTTGTGTGCTAAATAATTCAATTCTGATGCTCTATTGCTTCATAATAAGGTCACCCCAAAACTTCATGGTGTAAAATAACTACCATTTTATTGTGCTTTTGATATAGTTTGGATCTCTGTCCCCGCCCAAGTCTCATATTGAATTGTAATCCCTAAAGTTGGAGGTGGGCTTGGTGGGAAGCGATTGGATTATGGGGGGCAGTTTCTAATGGTTTAACACCATCCCTCTTGATAGTGGTGTGGCAATAGTGAGTGAGCGAGTTATCACAAGATTTGGTTGTTTGAAAGTGCGTGCACCTCCCCCGCCATTTCCTCCTGCTATGGCCATGTGAAGATGTACCTGCTATCCCTTTCCCTTCCTCCATTATTATATATTTCCTGAGGCCTCCCCAGAAGCAGATGGTGCCATGCTTCCTGTATAGACTGTGAAGCCATGAGCCAATTAAACCTCTTTCTTTATGAATTACTCGGTCTCAGGTGTTTCTTTATAGCAATGCGAGAATACACTAATACACTTACAGATTCTGTTTAAGTTAGGGCTTTGTTCAAGGCATAGCAGGGATGGCTTTTTCTTGTTCCAGAATGTCTAAGGCTTTAACCAGAAAGTTATGAACCACTGGGGGAAATTCAAGAGACTAGGGGCTGAACCTCTCCTAGGTGGAGCTGAGAAATAGACAGAAATGTCAATGATAGGCAATGATAGAAATGTCCTATATGTATGCTGGCTATAAAATGGCCAATAGTCACATGTGGCTATTGAAAATTCGAAATATGGTTAGTAATAGTGAGGCTCTGTACTTTTAATCTTATTTAATTTTTATTAATGTGAATTTAAAAAACCATATGTGACATGTGGCTAGCAACTATCATATCAGACAGTGCAAATATAGTTTTCTTGGCTCATAGGTTTAGTACCTAGGGTAAAAGGACTTAAAAGCTGGGCTCATGTGGGACTGTGAGCCAGCGGGCCTGCACATGGCCTCTGTATGCAGACATTGTGACCTCAGGGTAGTCAAACTACTTACATGTGGCTTAGGACTCCAAGAGTAAATGTTGCAGTGATTAAGAAAAAACTGCATGGCTTTTTATGACTTAGCTTCAGAATTCTTATAGCATTTTTATTAGTTGAATCAGTCAGAAATCATTCTAGATTTAAGGAGAAGGCTACACAGGTTTCTAAGATATTAATAAAAGTGCCAAAGTATGCGTCATATGTTTTAAAACTTCCACAGTCTCTAAAAGATTTTTGCATTATACCAGAGAACAGTTTTCTTCATTTTCTTAATCTTTGCATATTTTATTAATAATCTCCATTGGTGGTGTTGATAATAAAGAATATTCTGATTATAAACTCTAAATATACACTGCATTTTTCTAGATGGTGGCTTAGAGTTTCTAGCCCAGAGTGATAAATGAATCAAAAGGATACATCATGCAAAGGAATAAATTTTAAACAAAGGAGTGCATTGCAAAACTATAAAGGAGAATCTATGTCAATTTTGCATGTTAACAAATGGGGGTTCAAATTTGAATGCAACACTTACCATGTAAAATATAATCAGAGTCAATAGCAACAGCAAATATAATATTTGCCTTGAAAATCACTAGCTGATACCCTCAAGGGAAAAAACTTGTATATTTTACAATTTAATTGGTACTAATTTTTGAGTACATCTTGGATCTTTCCAGACTCCACCAATGGCTATCAATAAAACAGAAAGAAATCATTCCTTTGTGTACATAAAGCTATAACAATGCAGCTAGAATCAATCAGTCAATGGTATAACGAAGGCAGAGATTCACTATGTACAGGCATGTCAAGTATTTGGGCTACAGTGTTTACAATAATTCCTGTTGTATAATTCACGATGGGGACTGTGGGAGAAGGATTTGTTGTATTGGCAAACATCATTGACTGGATCAGAAACTGGAAGATCTCCCTGACTGACTTTATTCTCACCTGCTTGGCCACCTCCAGGATATGTTTTCTGTGGATAACAATTTTAGCTATCTCTTTCAATATAGGCTATGAGAAAATGCCTGATTCTAAGAATCTTGCAGTAAGTTTTGACATTCTCTAGACAGGATCCAACTATTTCTGCTTGTCCTGTGCCACCTGCCTCAGTGTCTTCTTTTCCTCAAGGTAGCCAACTTCTCCCACCCCATTTTCCTCTGGATGAAATGGAGAATTCACATGGTGCTTTTTAGTGTACCAGAGGCAATGCTCTCTCTCCACATAATTTTCATTTTCAAGGAAAGAAATAATAATTAATAGTTTAATCCAAGAATGGGTAACAATAAAAGGCAACTTGACGTTTAACTATATGGAGACCATGCAAGATTTCACTTCTTGGTTTCTTCTTCAGCATGTTCAACCTCCCTTTTGTGGAAACATTGGCTTCAGTTCTTCTCTTAATCCTCTCCTTATGAAGCCACACCAGACAGATAAAGCTACACAGTGTTTATTCCAGGGATCCCAGCACTGAAGCCCATGTCAGAGCTATAAAAGCTGTAATTTCCTTTCTAGTCCTCTTTATTGTGCATCATTTCATCAGTATCATACTATCATTGGCCTAGTCTATTCTAGACAGTGTTGTGGCAAAGATTTTTAGTAGTGTGCTGGTATTTTTTTTATCCATCTGACAATTCATTTCTTCTAACGTTATAGGGACACAAACTGAAGCAAGCTTCTCTTTGTGTCCCGAAGAAGCTGAAGTATGCCAAAAAGGACATAATCTCTCATTTTTATAAACATGCCTGATATAAGTGATGATATTCTGAGAAAGAAAACAGAACAGGAGAGCTACACGTTTGTCACTTTCACCTACCTCTTTTTTTTCTCATTATATTCTATGATATATTGAGCTTTATTGAAAATATTTGCTGAATTAAATGAAGCAGAAAAGATTGCTACCTTGTTTTCACCATATATGGAGATTATGTATTTAATAGTGAAATTTCAATATGTTGATAATGCACTTTACATTAGGCACTGTAAACAATGTAACAGATTGCTGTAATTTTAAATTTTATTAATATGTTGCATAAGCATTAGAATAGACTAGAAATACATCAAGAATTATATATTTATGTGGATAGAGTGTTTATGAAATCAGATTTACATGTATCAACATACATAGATTGAGTTCCTAAAAATAATGATCAATTGATAATTTAAAACTGCGAAGGAAATCCCAAATGAAAATAGTAGAGTCTACAGCTTAGTGAAAACTGAGGATATGAAGCAAAGTCAATTGTAATGCACATCACTAAGGGTTATTTCCAAATATAAGCTCCATTCAGTTAATATTTTCTGTCATTTTCAGTTAAAAGCACTAAGCAACCTTGACCATCAAAAATGTTGCAATCTTGACCATCTACAACAGACTTGGACTCTGAAAGAATCTGAATCTTTGGAGTAACAATAATATTTTACTTAATTGGTTAACTATGTAACAAAGGCAAGGACATATGTTAAAAAATCAGTGAGATTTTAAGTAAGCAAAATTGGAAGGCTATTGCTGGAATCTAGTGTAGAGTTACTAGGCTTAGTAAATAAAAAATACAGAAGGCCCAGAAGACAGTAACGAATGCAGGATCTCATTTGATGAAAGTCACTATGTAAAAAAAGAAAAATAAATAAAGGTTTGAAAGGAAAAACAAATCAGGGATAACCACTCAGTTTACAAATTTAAATTTAATAAGAATAACTCCTTTTAAAAATGTAATTAGAAAGCAAGTAAAAATAGCAGGCTAAATAAAGGAACAAAATCACAAGTTTAAGACAAACAGTAATAAATACTTGAAATAATTGGGAGCAGATTTTGAAAAACAATTCTGTTTTCTCTAAAAAAGGAAAGAACATATTGCAAGGAAATAACAAAGTTTTCAGCAGTAAAGTCAAAAGACAAATTTTCAACATTTCAGAAACTATTTTAAAAAGTCAATTATATAGTAATCAAGAGAACAAAAAATAAAGCCTAGAAAAATAACCTGGACACTGCAGGTATAAAATGAAATTTTAAATGTGTGAGTAAAAATAAAATATCCAGAGAATAGACCATGAGATTTCCATGTCCAAAGGATGTAATCTCTTTAACACACTGGCTCTCAACACAGGGCAATTTTGCCCCGTAAGGGACATCTAATAATGCCTGGTCACATTTTCAGTTGTCAAAATTGGAGGGTTGTTGCTGGTATCTGGTGTAATGTTACCAGATTTAACAAATAAAAATATAGGAGGCACAGTTAAATTTAAATTTCAGACAAATAAAACAAGAAAGAATAAATTTTTAAATAAGTATTATTTGTGATAAGCAAAATATAAGCTTACATCATAATGTAAGTATGCTATGGAGGAGCCATCACAGACCTGCAGCATTGATAACTGGATACATAGGTAATGACAATTATTTGTTGCTCATTTGAAATTCAAATTAAAATGACACACCCTGTATATTACCTGGTAACTGTATGAGGACAAGGATGCTGCCAAACATCTCACACTGCACAAGAGAGCCCCTCACAACACAGCTGTTATAGCCATCCTTTATGAGGTCAATGTAGACACACAAAATGAATGGAAAGAAAATGCTTGTCAGAAGAAAAATAGATATTATATAAATTACAAAAACAGAGATTTTAGAAATGAAAACTATAATGTCTTAAAAAAAACCCTTATTTGGTGTGATCAATAGCAGAAAGGAAAAGATGGAAGAAAGGCAGTGTTCTTGAGGTTGGAGCAATAGAAATTATATACTCCGAATAACACAGGGTAAAATAATTGAAAAAATTGTACATCATATCAAGAATATGAAAGGCTATAACAATTGATGTAATATTCATGCATTCTGAGTTTCAGAAAACAGAACAAAGAGGATGGTGTTGAAAGAGGTTGCAGAGAAATAATGGCAGAAAAATTCTCAAACGTGGCAAAGGGCATAAACCTATAGATTCAAGAAGCTGAGCAATCCCCAACTGGAATATAACCATGCCAGGGAACATCATTGTCCAATTTTCTGAAAATTAAAGACAAAATCTTGAAATCAGGAAGAAGGAAATGACATCCTAGCTATAGGGATAATACAATGTGAATAACAGTGGTGTTATCACCAGGAACCAGAAATAATGGTGGAAAAGAGCACAAATTAAAATTTAAAGTCCTCAAAGGAAGAAATGGTCTACCAGAGGTTTATGTCCAATAAAAACATCCTTCAGCAATAAAAGGGAAATCCAGGCATTCTAAGAAAAAAGAAAAGCTAGAAACCTAAGGAATTTCCAACAAATCTATCTTTTTAAAATTGGCAAATGAAGTTCTCTAAATATAAAGGAAAGGATAGAAGAGTCATTTTTGGAACATCAAGAATGAAGCAAAAATAACAGAAAGGGGAGAAAATGGGCAAACACAACATATCTTCCTTTTCGACTTGAGTTTTCTGTGTATGTTTTAACTGGCCATTGCTAGTATCGAAGATGGAAGAGAGACAGGAAATGTGGAAAGAAAATGAGGTTCGTCTCTAGCGCTTACAGAAAGGAACTCACCTTTGACACAGGGATTCAACCCAGTGAGCCCCAGTTTAGATTTTGGAGCTGCAAAACTAAACAACAGTAAGTTTATATTGACATAAAAATTATAAAGGAATGTAATGTTTCTACACTTCACTAAAAATGGTAGAAATTGTATACTACTAGCGGATGATAAGCTACGCATATGTAATGTAATACATAGAGGAATCAATAAAAACATTGTTCAGAGAGACACATGCAAAAATTTTACAGATAGGATTATAAAACTAAATAGAATTATAGAACTAAAATAGAATTATAAACATTTTCAAGGGCCCTGTACGAGACCAGAAAAAAGAAAACAATCAAAAGTAGTATAAATAAAAAACACAATCGCTCTAAAATATCAAAAATTACATTAAATGTCAATGGTGATTGAAAGTAAATTTTTGCCATTTCAGTTTGTGATTTACAGTTTTGCATAGATATATAATTTAAATTACAAATATTTGTATAACAACTAATTTTACATAAACTCATTCATGCCGTCATGCAAATATCTGGAAGAAGCCTGGATAAGTCTCTTCACACTGCACAGAACCAAACCAGATCTACAGCAGAAACATGTTCATCTTGTTTGTGCTGTGAAGTAACACAAAGTAACACACTTCCTAATTTCCATACCAGTGACTATGTTAACTTACATGGCAAAGGGAAGTTACATTTGTGAGTCAACTGACCTGAATTTAGAGAGATAATTCTGGATTCTTCAGGTGGAGTTAATGTAACCACAGGTCGTTAAATGTAGAAGAAGGAGGCAGAAGAGTCAGTGCCAGGGTGATGTGGTGTGATGGGAGGCTCAGCTGGCTATTGCTGGCATCGAAGATGGAAGAAGGTCAAGAAATATGGGCAGAAAATAGGTTCTTCTCTAGAGAATCCAGCAATGGACTCAGCCTTGACATGTTGATCTATCCCAGTGAGACCCATTTCAGACTCCTGAGCCACAAAGCTGTAAGGTAATAAATTCATGTTCTGGGAACTCCCACTAAGTTTGTGGTAACGCATGATTGCAGCAATAGGAAAACGTATACATTTTCCACAGATTCTTTTCTTTTCTTTTTTTTTTTTTTTTGGAGACGGAGTTTCGCTCTTGTTACCCAGGCTGGAGTGCAATGGCGCGATCTCGGCTCACCGCAACCTCCGCCTCCTGGGTTCAAGCAATTCTCCTGCCTCAGCCTCCTGTGTAGCTGGGACTACAGGCATGCGCCACCATGCCCAGCTAATTTTTTGTAGTTTTAGTAGAGACGGGGTTTCACCATGTTGACCAGGATGGTCTCGATCTCTTGACTCGTGATCCACCCGCCTCGGCCTCCCAAAGTGCTGGGATTACAGGCTTGAGCCACCGCGCCCGGCTCCACAGATTCTTTTCATGCTTTTGTGAAGTCCCTGTCTTTCTAGTGTAAAGTGATGCCCACCTATAGTTTCAGAGGGGAATAAAGTTATCATGGGTATTAACACAAGGCGAATGAGTAATCCATTCCCTCGTAAAAGATCATTTTCATAATTCAACCCCAATAAACAATTATTGAGCCCATAGTCAAATGGAAACAGCTGAGAAATGCCCCTCTGCCATCCTTGTACAATTTCCCTCACGTAGCCCAGTTCAGTGCCTCAGCAGCGTATATCCCATACTTCTCTAGTCTCCACAATGACTCAATCTTCTGTAATTTAGTAGTACCCTTGTTCTAAAGTTCAGAGTCATCTTAGAAAGTGGTGGATAACACAGTGATACTAGTGAAAAATTTGCTATATTTTCTGAATTGAAAACAACAACTACAACATCCCATTAAACTGGAATTTTTAAGGGAAGACAAGGAATGCTTAAAAGATCAACCTCATCTGACCTAATTTACCACAGTGACCTTAACCATGTGACTTAATTTCTTTAGGTATAATTCTTTATCCTCTCTTTCTTTCTCGTGCCTTCGATAAGATATTCACATTGTGTGAAGAAATTACTTTGAGGCTTCCAAAAATGTCAGAATTAGGTGTAATATTAAAACTGGACTTCCTGTTTCAAGCCGTTAGGCTTTAGAGCTTACAACTGATTTATATGTTGTGCATCTAAAAGACTGCTGGCTTTTCATAGGCTATTCCTTACATAAGATTCTATGGATTGGTTTGGAATCCATGTTTTAGAAAGACAGGAAAGAAGGAATTTTCAAAAACAAGAGAGAGACCTTGTTGATCTTATGCTTATTTGATGACTGATAATCAAATCAATGGGTCTTGGGAGATAAACAACAGGAAGAAATGAGATTGCAGGATCCATGTTACATTTTATAGCTGATATCAGCATCTGGAAGTGTCAAGTTTAGAATTTTTTGTGTGCATTAAAATGAGGTTTGATAATGGCATAAAATCCCTAATAAGATATCAGAGGCAAGAGAGACGAAAATCACAAACAAGCACTGAAATGGACTCTGCTGATTGTGCAGATGCTGGGTTGATCTGCAATTAAGAAACGGTTTGATTCACTTTCAGTAAGAATTATTCAACATGTGTCTAGAATTCTGTTATCAGCCCTCTGCATTGTTAATAAAGAAAGATTTCACTGAGTCTGTGGCAACAAAATCCCCCCACTCCTACCTGCCAAGGCACTGTGTCAGGTCTAATATCCTAACAACAGATATGGAGTGCAAAAGCATTCCCTGAGAAGGATTTGGTTAAAGGCTTATCAATTCACACTCAGAAGTTCCTAAGAATAGCTATAAAGAACCACCTAAGACGGGGTGATTTATAAAGAAAAAAGTTGTAATTGGCTCACAGTTCCATAGGCTGTACAGGAATCACGGGGGAGGCCTCAGGGCACTATTCCTAGGAACTTCTGAGTGTGAACTGAGGGAGGACACCATGTCGCAGGGAGTGTTTTGCATAGGAGATACCAAGTGGAAGAGCAAGAATTTAAAGCCACACAATCAATCTCATTTCAAAAGGCCCTTCAGCCACCACTAAAGTAAACTTTCTAGATTCCTCCATCTACAATCTGCAATCCCACAGTACATTTAGAGCAGTGCTGGAAGATGCCATTATTTGTAGCTATAAGAATCCAATTAGTTAGAAATGTGCTTTTGTAAATGAGGGCCAAGTCATCTTCTCAAATAAACCTCAAACATGCCTGAAGGTCTTGAAGTTTGCTTTGGGAAGCAGAGGACAGTGAAATCTGATGATTGCATGAGTAAGCGAAAGACAGCAAAATGAATAAAGCTGAGAGCTTGAGTGGAGGAGTGGGAAGAAAGATGACTACTGCTGGTTCATGAGGCTTTTACATACCTGTTTTCTGTTCAGCCTAAGCAGGGTCTTGAAAGAGGCCTTACAGATGCAGGATAAAAGAGTTCAAACTTCATTTGCTTCATAGATAATTCAAATTTGACCAAATGCAATATGTCAATCTTGTTTGGATGCTTAAAACTATAAAAACCTTTAAAACTATAAAAACACATGTTTCAAACAATCAGGAAAACATGAGTATAGGCTAGGTTTAGTTAAAAAATAAAGTTAATGTAAATGTAAGTTAAATTCAAACTCTTTATGTATCTTATAAAATTGAATCTGTCCCTGTCTATTAACTAAAAGGCACAACACATTCTTGTTTTTAGATTGTATTTTGGGCTCTGGTGTACATGTGCATATCCAGCATCCTGCAGGATTGTTGCATAGGTACATACATGCCATGGTGATTTGCTGTCTCCATTCCCTTGCCCAACCCCTCTGCCCTGTGGCCTACATCAGGCATTTCTCCCGGTGTTATCCCTCCCCAGGCTCCCTGCCCCGCCCCCCTGCTTTCCCTCCCCTTCCTCCCACCCCTCTACCTAGCCCAGTGAGTGTTGTTCCCTTCCCTGTGCCCAAGTGTTCTCATTGTTCATCACCTGCCTATGAGTGAAAACAGGCGGTGTTTGGTTTTCTGTTCTTGTGTCAGTTTGCTGAGAGTGATGGTTTCTAAATTCATCTATGTCTCTACAAAGGACACAAACTCGTCGTTTTTTATGGCTCCATAGTATTCCATGGTGTATATGTGCCACATTTCTTTTTCCAGTCTATCATTGATAGGCATCTGGGTTGGTTCCAGGTCTTTGTTATTGTAAACAGCGCCGCAAGGAACATACATGTGCATGTGTCTTTATAATAGAGTGATTTATAATCCTTTGGGTATATACCCAGTAATGGGATTGCTGAGTCAAATGGGTTTTCTATTTCTAGATCCTTGAGGAATTGCCACACTGTCTTCCATAATGGTTGAACTAATTTATACTTCCACCAAGAGCGTAAAAGTGTTCCTATTTCTCCACATCCTCTCCAGCATCTTTTGTCTCCAGATTTTTTAATGATCGCCATTCTAACTGGCGTGATATGGTATCTCAATGTGGTTTTGATTTGCATTTCTCTAATGGCCAGTGATGCTGAGCATTTTTTCATATGTTTGCTGGTTGCATATATGTCTTCTTTTGAAAAGTGTCTATCCATAATCCTTCACCCACTTTTGAATGGGTTTGTTGTTTTTTTTCTTGTAAATCTGTTTTAGTTCTTTGTAGGTTCTGGATATTAGCTCTTTGTCAGATGGGTAGCTTGCAAAAATTTTTTCCCATTCTCTTGGTTGCCGGTTCACTCTAATGATTGCTTCTTTTGCTGTGAAGAAGCTCTTAAGTTTAATTAGATCCCATTTGTCTATTTTGGCTTTTGTTGCCATTGCTTTTGGTGTTTTAGTCATGAAGTCCTTGCCTATGCCTATGTCCTGGATGGTGTTGCCTAGGTTTTCTTCTAGGATTTTTATGGTGTTAGGTCTTATGTTTAAACCTTTAATCCATCTGGAGTTAATTTTTGTATAAGGTGTAAGGAAGGGGTCCAGTTTCAGCTTCCTGTATGTGGCTAGACAGTCTTCCCAACACTATTTATTAAACAGGGAATTTTTTCCCGATTGCTTGTTTCTGTTTGGTTTGTCAAAGATCAGATGGTTGTAGATGTGTGGCGTTGTTTCTGAGGCCTCTGTTCTGTTCCATTGGTCTATATCTCTGTTTTGATACCACTGCCATGCTGTTTTGATTACTGTTGCCTTGTAGTACCTAATAGACATTTACCGAACACTCCATTCCAATACACATTCTTCTCAGCACCACATCACACTTACTCTAAAATTGACTACATAATTGGAAGTAAAACACTCCTCAGCAAGTGCAAAAGAACGGAAAACATAACAAACAGTGTCTCAGACCACAGCACAATCAAATTAGAACTCCGAATTAAGAAAAGCACTCAAAACTGCACAATCGCATGGAAACTGAATAACTTGCTCCTGAATGATGAATGGATAAACAATGAAATGAAGACAGAAATAAAGAAAGAAGTTGTTTGAAACCAACGAGAATGAAGACACAACGTATCAGAATCTCTGGGACACATTTAAAACAGTGTCTAGAGGGAAATTTATAGCAATAAATGCCCACATGAGAAACAAAGCAAGATTTAAAATCAACACCTATTGTCAAAATTGAAAGAGCTAGAAGAGCGAGATAAAAAAAACTCAAAAGCAAGCAGAAGGCAGGAAATAACTAAGATCAGAGCGGAACTGAAGGAGACAGAGACACAAAAACCCTTCAAAAAATCAATAAATCCAGGAGTTTGTTTTTTTTCTTTTAAGATTATGCCTCATTCTGTCACCCAGGCTAGAGTACTGTGGTGTGATCATGGCTCATTGAAACCTTCGCCTCGCTGATTCAAGCGATTCTCTTGCCTCAGCCTCCGGAGTAGCTGGGATTACAAATGCAAGCCACTGTGCTAAGATAATTTTTCTATTTTGAGTAGAGACGGGGTTTCACATGTTGGCCAGGCTGGTCTCGAACTCCTGACCTCAAGTGATCTGCCCACCTAGGCATCCAAAGTGCTGGCACTACAGGTGTAAGCCACCATGCCCTGCCCAAAATATTTTCTAATCATATACAGATGTTTGTTTTGGTAGTTGTACACTTGGTTAACTGGCTTGAAACTGTACTTTTGTTATATAAAACCATATTTGTTAGCCTATCGGAGTGTTAAAAAAAGGTGTTTGTCACTGAAAATTGTTTCTAGGGTTTAAAGATAGATTGAGTTTATTCAGTATCCTTGTGAAAAATAACATCTGATTATGAACTCATGGTCATGTTCTCTTCAATACATCCAGTAAGAAAGGCTGCAGATTCTTCTGTTAAAATTAGGTACACAGTAATAGCGGTCTGCCTTGTAAAGCAACTTGAATACACTTAAAAAGAAAGAAAGTAAATACATGGACCATTTGAAGAAGCTGTTTGCAAGTGTACTATTTGCTCTTTTATCCTAAGGGTATTGGAATGCACAGTGTATGGAACACATGTACTTATTCCTGCTCTTTTCCTATGTCCCTATACAATTATAGTAAAGAAATATCCAAAGACAAGGAGGATAAAAGAGGAGATGATAGTAAACAACAAATGTAACAAAATTGTGGACCTGGGATGACAAATTGAAAATTATCAGTTTGTGAATCAGAAAAGCCAAAACTAGACATGAGAGAGGACAATGTGGCAATCAATTTACATAGGAACACCTGAAAAATTGCTGCTTTTGGAATAGTGCATTTTCCTCTCCAGAAACTTACATGTATTCAGATTATAGTGTATAATCTTCATCACAGTTTGGTCTTTCTCCTTCAACTGGGTCCTCTGAATTTCTTGTTATTTGATTTTACGTATTTTAAATTGTTCCAGTGAATAAGTTATCCTGTTATATTCTCTCTCTCTCTCTCTCTCTCTCTCTCTCTCTCTTTCTCTCTCTCTCTCTTTTCCTCTTCATGGAATTTCCTAACTCTACTGATACCTATAAAGAATGTGGCTTTGGGAATGATACTTGTTTATATTGAAATTTAATTCTCTCATCAGATGAACAAACATTATGCAAAAATAATCAAAGTGTTATTGTAAGTAAAAAAAAAAAAAAAAAAAAGAGGCCTCTAAAATATCACCATAATAGGTACAAAGGAATGATGAATAAATCTTTAGCTATGTAGCCATCCATGTATAGAAATGCAATATATGATACAGATAATAATTCAGTCACTGAAGAAACCTTGGTTATTCTATGTTTTTTGGATACAGTGATGTATTCAATTATTTTGAAAAACAAATTTACATCTCTGGCTCACAGCATGGGCTTCCTCATAGCATGTGGCAGTTTCCTTAGAGAACCAGTTGAAATTGCAAGACATTTTTATGATCCAGACTGAATAGACACAAAGCGTCACTTCTGACATATTCTATTGGTCACAGCAGTAACAAAGTTCTACCCAAGTTTAAGCGGGGAAATCACAGCTCACCGCCTCAAGAGATGATGTCAAGGTCCCATTGTAAGAAGATAAGATGAAAAATATGGTTGTGACAATCCTTGGAAAATACAATGTGTCACACATCCCAATTTCCAAGATGTTACATACTGAAAAATGTGCACTTTAAAATCAACAAAATACAGTAGTAATTTACGGTTCTTAAGCAGGAGGGGCAAAATCTTTTTTCTAAGATAAAACATAAATGTTTACCTAAACAAGTGAGTCATTCATTAATCACTTTAACAAAACCCCTCTTTTAAAACTACATGCATAAGAGCGTGTTGTGCAGACACCCCCCGCCTTTTTTTTTTCCAAGACCGAGTCTTGCTCTATCACCCAGGGTGGAGTGCAGTGGCACGATCCCAGCTCATTGCAACCTCTGTCTTCTGGGTTCAAGCAATTCTCCTACCTCAACCTCCCGAGTAACTGGGATTACAGGTGCCAGCCACCATGCCCAGCTATTTTCTTTTGTATATTTAGTAGAGACGTGGTTTCACCATGTTGGCTAGGCTGGTCTCAAACTCTTGCCCTTGTGATCCACACATCTCAGCCTCCTAAAGTGCTGGGATTATAGGCGTGAGCCAATATGCCTGGCTGATATTTTTATAGTTAAGAAAAATAGGTACTGACATAAGAGCAGTTTCTTATAAAAGCTTGTGGATTCAACTGTAAAAATGGCAATCCATTCTGACTCCCCTGTCCACTGCAGGGAGCTTTCCTATTTTGCTTATTAAACTTTTGCTTCAACCTCACCCTCCTGTGTCCACATTCCTTCATTTTCTTGGTCATGAGACCATGAGTTCAGATAACACCTTAGATAATGATATCAGTGACCCTGACCTGCTTTGGTAACACCAGCTCTGGGACCAGGACATGGAGACACTCTCAGGAAGATAACTGAAATCTGTCCAAGTGGTATACAAATTCATCCTTTCACAGACAAATCTCTGACCATTCTCTCTCTTAAATTTCTAAAATTTTACATTCATTGTGATGAGAATCAACGTTTGGTCCATTTGAAAGGATATGCACAAATTTTGCCAATGCTAATATGGTTCACCAGAAAAATCCATGTGGCATATATTAAGAAAGCACATAGAGGATCTACATGGACAGGGTTTTCGTAATTACAGAAAAACGGGAATTAATTGTGTGAGTATCTTTACATGAAGGCCAGGAGAAAAACAGGTTACTGGAAGCCTATGTAAACGTACTTATGATTTAAAACTAACTTATTTACTCAGGAAAAAATATATTTCTCACCCCACCTGTTAAGGTCTTAGGAAAGTATAACCTTAATAATCTCCTAATGCCCGGAGTTATTTTTCTTCTCTGGACCTCATTCCCTCTCACATTGTATTGAAATGAATAAATGAATTGCAAGTAAATAGTGGGGCACAGTAAGCTCTAAGAGCTGACAGCCTCTGTTCCACTTACTACCTTTATAAAAACCTTGGTATGTACATAGGTCATGTCATCTATAAAACTAAGGTAATAATAACAATCACATCTCCCTAATAAAATGGTTTTGATGATTAAGTGGAATATAGTGAAATTTTAAAAAATGTTTTCTATTATAACCAATTTGGCTAGGATAGGTGGAAAGAACAGAAATATACTAAAATAATTTTGAAATACATAATGTATATTTATGGGACATTGACATCAAGTTAAAAAATATAGAATCCACCATAACAGGGTAATCAACATTTTTAGAAAGTCAAATCAAGCTGAAGTCTCAGAGACTATTATGCTTATTTGCTAACTGTACTATCAGAATGCTTCTCTGATACAATGAATACAGTAATTTTTCCAATTCACATACACTGCCAGACAAGCGACTCAATGCAATTCACTCACTCTCTGAGAAGTTTATCCACTCTGTCAATGTTCATCTTTCCTGGCAAATCATCCTTTAGTATTCTAAGCAAACTAGAGCAAGGTGAAGTTGAAGAATGCCTCAGCAAAATGAAGTTGAAGAATGCCCAGCCATGCCTCCAACCAATTCTACTTTCTGTCCCATTCAGAGAGCTTCCGGGTCTTCAAAAAAGAGGGAGGCATTAGGATGTGAAAGTGCTGAGGTATGAGATTTGGATCTTTTCCTAAGTCCAGAAGGCAAAACAGGGGTTTTGAAGCGCCGGGTGATATGACTTAATTTCTGCTTTTAAATACTCACTCTGACTGTTGTGAGGGAAGTGATATGGGATGTGCCGGGGGAAGAATGTCACCAAGACCAGCTGGAGGCTATTAAAGTCCTCCAGGAGACAGCATCATGGGCTGAACAATCACCTTCCAGTAAACAACATACAAGTGGTCATATTTGGGACATATTTTGAAGATAGAGGCAATTAGATCTAGTAATGGGTAGTGCCTGAGGGATGTGAGAATTTTTGAACGACTACTAGGTAAACGCCTGTCAGTGACCGAGAAAATGTTGGGATGTGTTATGAGAGAGTAATCCTAAAATTTCCTTTGTTGAAGCCTGACCCTTCAGGACCTCAGAATACGAACATCCATATAGAAGGCAAGTAGAGTGCTGAGGGCTGCCACTCACCTCTAGGTGCCCCAACCCTCGCAGCAGTCCTGCTTCTCCCTTCCACCCACCCTCACTCACAAACAGTGTCCCTTTCAGCTCTTTCATCATCTCTGTATTTGATCTCTACGGTGAGTTCACAGCTGATAGGTAAGGATTCCTTATACACTAGTCTCTTTTGCTGATTGCTGACATTGGAGGAGGTCAGGGAACGGGCCTGAGCTGAGTGACCTTTAGGGGCATTACCTGTTCTTTTCCTGTACTCTCCTACCAAGGAGAAACCTTTCTTGCACCAGGCCTGCAGCTTCCTTAGTTGCCCACATTATCAGGCAATACCTGCCTGGCACTCCTCTTTGTTCCTTTATTCTGACCTTCCTTTTTGATATGATGGTTGACCTGAAGTCACCTAGGCAGGACTGCTCATCTCCAGGCCCTGTGGAAAACAGTATCTGGTGAAACTAGAGACAATAATCCCAGTAACATAGTGGGAGCTGCTGGAATCAAACAGCCACTCTGTCCCTAAGATACAACTCAGAAAGGCTCGCTAGAACGGACCCACTTCCTACAGTGCCAGAGAAGAACTGCCAATTAAGAATGTAATCCCTCTTCAAATATGTCTATTTCATTCAAGGGAAAATACCAATCTGCCTGGGTCTCTTAGAAGAACAATGTTGTCTGTAGCAAAATCTAATCTATTAGGAAGCCTTCCTGTATTATTATCTGCAACTCTTCAGAAAGGCCAGACCAGACCCTCCTATGCACAGCAGAGGATCCACTCAGGCACACCTGTCTAGGGGCTTGTCTTTATGACTTCCTGTCATGGCCTCCGTAGTCAGGCCTCCAACAAAGCTATCCTCAAATTAAGACTAGCCATGCACAAAAAGTGAAAAATTACACAAGGTCTGAAATGGTAAGTGACAGCTGGTGATACTGACTAGTATATTTTATGAACTGATGAACAGGAAATTTCTGGGTATCATGGAGCAATCGGCGGCTGAGAAGAGAACTACCAATCCAGGATCTTGAAAGGGCTTTGTGCAAATGTAATAGTTTACTGTACAATTGTACACACAAAAATGAAAATAAAGGTAGTAAGGAGTACCATACACCATTACTTAGAAGATTAAATAAAGCATATTTCCCAAAGTCATGTGGGGAGAAAATAAAAATATAGGAAGAAAATTACACATGGCAAGGTAGACTCAGAACATAAAAAGTAACAAATAAGAGCCAGAAAGAAAATGAGGAGGAATTAATATTAGAATATCATAGAAAAAATTCTCTTTGTGAAATAACACTCTGATGAAACGAGCGAAATAAATACTGAGTGAAAAACAGAAGCCCAGTCAATGCATTTGAGGCTTAGATAAGCATATCAAATAATCTTAGTTGAATTGTGGCCACTTAATTATCAGTGGTGGCGAATGCAATATTTCTTAGGGGAAATAAAGCAGAGGTTGAATTCTATAGACTATTCTGGAGAAAGTGGAGGTCTTAGCGATATGACAACGTGTGGCTTGCTTAGGAAACCATGTATTCAGTTTGTTCAGGCCTAGAAATTCCTTGGTGGTTTCTGTGTTCAGTTTTGCCTTAATAAGCCCTACAGGTATTTTAAAAATGGAAATTGTTTAGCTTTCCTGTGTTGTACAGCACCAAGGCTTGCCTGAGCAGAGTGAGACCACAGACGTTTGGACAATTCCTGTAGCCTATGCAGGCTACAGAGCAGCTTTCTGTCATCTATTAGTGCCGGGAGGTGTGCTGTGTCCACACATCTCACAGATAACGTAGAGACCATGTCTATTGCATGAAAAATCAAGCTAAATGTGAAAGTATCCATACACACGCATCATGAGAGATGGAAATAGCCTATAAAATGAGTGAGAGATGGTGATCATCTTCACTGTTAGCTGTAGGATCGCTGTCCTCACCCCCAACACACACACACAAAAACACATATGTAGAAATGAAAAGCACAGTGGGAGGCAGAATAGCAGTCTACCAAACAGACTGGAAGCCAAATGATGTCTCAAGTTCAATTCTGACACTGTGCTGATTGCTTGGACACAGTTCCTTCAGAATCTTTGTCCAAGTCATAAGTTGTTCCTTTAAAAAAAGAGACACCAACAACATCCTACCAGCCCTTCCTGCTGGGCTAGAATCCCAAAAGAAATGAGGGATACACTTGACCTGCAGTAAGCAAAGCAGAACCCAGTCTCGGAGGTGATGAGATATACCCAGGAGGGAGCTCAAACGTGCCATTGTTCTGCTTGTCTTTATAAAGGGAGCTGCCATGTTTTCTCCCAGCACAAAGCTGGGAGCAACACCAGAGCCTCCTGCAAGATGCTTGTGATTCTGCTGTCAGTGGCCCTGCTGGCCGTGAGCTCAGCTCAGAGCGTAAGTGAAGGTAAGACAAATTGGGGCAAGATCTTGTGACTCTGACTGGGGTTTAGAAGCTCACGCTATAGAGGGGGATAGTGAAGGGAAGAGAGGAGGCTGAGAAAACAGATGGCACTGCGGAGTTCTCATGCCAAGGATCAGAAGACCTGTTGTGCCCTCATTCCTCAGCAAGACCTCATAATTTGTTTATTTCACAAATAGAACCCAATAAATAATTTGTGCCAGGGGAGAGAGAGAGAGTGAGATTTGCATTTATAGAGACATGGGACTGCCGTGAAAGATGCAATGGAGAATGCAAGACAGATTCAGGGAAGTCCAGCTGTGAAGATCCTGTACTGTTCTCAGTATACAGGGATGATGCTGGCCTTGCTGTACAGTGAATCAGCATCAATGAAGAATATAAACAAATATGAGACCTACTGCAGAGACAGAGAAATGGGTAAAACATTGTCTCTGTCTACAGAGAGAGAGAATAATCAGAGTGAAGCTGTCATTTTTCTCTCCCCTACGTGTAGTATTTCAATGTGCTGGGAATGGCATGTGTAGGACTGTATGTATCCAAATGGTTTTTCCTGGTGGCCCTTATTGAGAAAGCTCGCAAACATCAGCAACATGTTTACAGAAGAGGGCAGAAGAATCCCCAAGTATGACATTGAAATACTCAGGGCAGTTGAACTAAATAAGCACTAAGGCTTGAGGAATCACAGGGAGACAAAACAGGGGCCCTTGTATGTTGAGTTCCTGGTTGATGCTCAGAATAGTAACAACCCTGCTTCTCCTCACATCTTCCTCCACTTCCAGTAGCATCACAGACAGTGGCTGATGAGGTCTCTTAGGGGACGCACAGGGTGTGATCAGAAGTCCCTTTTCCTCATAGAACACTATGAGCCCTGAAAGATTCATGAAGTAACTTTTCCCATCATCCTGTACTTCTTTTCTAGATGTCAGCCAGGAAGACGTTCCCCCCGTGATATCAGGTAAATCCCAATACATTCTCAGTAAACTTGTCTCCTTTTTTTTTTTTCCTGAAAAATTGATCAATAGTTTGGACGAGGACACTAAGGGAGTGAGATTTGCATTTGTAGAGACATGGGACTGCTGCAAAGGATGCAGTTCTCCAGTGTCTTCTTATCATGATTTTCTTCTCAGGAATTGACTAATGTTAGTGCCCCCAGAGATAGAAGCAGTTTTCTCCCAACCTTGATTCTGGGGACCATGAGCAAAGCCATTTGATTTTTCATCACCCTCATGTGAAGTAAGAGGAGTTCTAATGAGGAAGCCCTGGAAAGGTGGGAGGCTGACAGTTGAAGGCAGGTCAGGGAGACACGGGTCGTGTGGTGAACACAGAGAGGTATGAAGACAGGAGGGTCTTCCAGCACTGAGCTCAGCTCTTCTGGTTTCAGCTCAAGCAGATGAAGGGGACTCTAACCAGAGCCCAGATGAGGAGAGTCAGGAACCACCTCTTGGAGGACACCCACCTAGGCCCCCTGCTGGTGATGGAAACCAGGATGAGGGTCCTCAGCAGGGACCACCCCCACAAGGAGGCCACCACCACCACGGTCCACCACCTCCTCCAGGACAGCCACA